>NW_015670980.1:487505-488674 GCF_001515625.1 Sinocyclocheilus rhinocerous | reverse complement strand
ACCAAAACATTAACACTGATATTATAAAATTAATTATGTGTGAAAGAATGTGAGCATGTGTATGAATGACAGAGTGTAAACTCCATTTCTACTAAACAACACAGAACAATCATTTAACATTTTGTTTTTACAAATTATAAACTTACAGTTTGTTTCATAGTCCATGAATACAGATCATCAACAACCAAATAAACAATAACAAAACTGAAGAAACTCACCTATGAAGCCTCTTGCTAGTCCACTAGTTCATTACATTCCAACAAACATGGTGTAGTTACACTGTAAAGGGTCCAGACGATCCAATTCAGGGAAATATTTAGTCCATAACACATTTATATGTTGATAAACATCCACGGAGTGTAGGAGTATCATTTCAGATTAGCCGACGGAGCGCTGAAAGCTTCGGCGCATTCTGCAGTATAGCTCGTGTTTGCATGTAAACAAAACCGGACCATTGAAGTTAAAATGGCCGCTGAACTCTGCCCTTTTGATTGACACCTTATTTGAGCCAATAGCTGAATCTATGAGGTGTTTACAGGCAGCGATAGCCAACTAGCATCCAGGATGAAGGATGAGGCAGCCTCTCTTTGATCGACAGTAGACCGATCCAATTGCATCAGAGTTTGCAAATGACTGTCGTTTCTGATAGCCAATGCACTTCTGAACTGAATAATATGCGGTTTTAGTGGGCAGGTTTAACATATCATGCGCAAAAGTCCGTGCGCAAAGGATAATGGAGTCTGGTGCGTCCGTGCGTAAAGAGCACCCTATGAGAGATAACGGGAAAAGGTGGTTAGAGGTAAAAAACCATCAAAGAGAACGCGAAAAACAAACACTTTGTTCTAATTAGTTGTTAAACAATGTATAACAATAAAATTGGCCGGACAATAAAAGAGTTTTTTGACGGAGCGAGCGATATTTCATCCATTGAAGCAGATGAGAGAAGATGGCTTTAGATGGAGGACAGATCACACTCAAAAAGTAAGTGTTTTATTATATTATATAATTATATTTATATATATTTTACATATAATTATGTATATTATACATTTTACTGTATATATTGAGGTATGTGTTTGTGGTGTTCTTGCTAACTTCTTAGCAAGCTCTCGTGTGTGTGTGTGTGTGTGTGTATGTCAAATCAAATCAAATCTCTTTATTGTCACACA
>NW_015670980.1:486860-487192 GCF_001515625.1 Sinocyclocheilus rhinocerous | reverse complement strand
TTATTTTTCAGTGTGTTCAAAGTTCTATTACTCAATACCAATAAGACTTACAGTGATTCTGACTGTTGAGGAACACACCTCAGATTGTCACCTTTCAAAAGAGACCAAAACCATGTATGTACTCCAAATGGTTCAAGAACAGCATGCAATTTACTTTGGGTATGCCATTTTTAGGCGTTTTAGGCTAATTTTACAGGAATGCTAAAGGGTTTTAATGTCTCTGTCTACCACAGCGCTCTAGAATGCTATAATGGCAGCACTAGTGTGAGGGCATGTAATATTGTTTAAATAAATATATTGCTTTCAGAAAGCTACTTCTTTACTGAAACATT
>NW_015670980.1:484612-486714 GCF_001515625.1 Sinocyclocheilus rhinocerous | reverse complement strand
GTTTTGTAAAAATCGACGCGTTTCAAAAAGGCGGGGCATAGAGGAGAAACAATAATGTACAGTATGTGGAAAATAATGTGTTTTTTTAACTTTAAACCGCATAAACACATTTCATTACACCAAATACACAAAATAATGTTCTTTTTAGCAGCATCATATGACCCCTTTAAGAAAGGAAGACCAAGAACGATGACTCTCCAAATCAGACAACTCCAAAGTCGGTTTGAGTTCTGCAATGAAAAACACGGAAATCAATGGTTTAAATAAAATATGAACACATAATCATACTGTTGTTGCATCAAAATGTGAAGTAAACAGGCAGGAGACAATGGAAACATTTATTTTCTAAAAAATAGCTCTCCTATGCCTCTGGCTTTCAACATCTACATAAACAAACATTATTTTACTCTTAGTAAAAAAAAATGATAACATGATGGAATTATTAACTTGACTTGCCTTAACCGTCTTTCCCTCTCTTCTGAAGAAGCTGAGAAAATCGCCTCCTCCTCACACAAGCAGGCTTCTGTGTCGTTAACTCCCGGCGCAGGCACAACGAAGACACAAAGCTCAACAAGTCTGAAATATTACATGCAAAACATTACTTTAACAATTATCACTTCATCAGCCTCAAAATAATTAGGCTAGACTTTATTACATAACGCCGTTTCCTTTAGGAAACTACATTCAGTGTAATCGCGAAAAAGGAGATGATGAATTAACATGTAAATATGTTAATAACCCTCTATTAAGACCTCAAAAAATGTAAATATTGTAAAATCGTATGTAAATATGACATAAGACACTCACTCCCTCAACAGTATTAACTCTTCACTTTCTTTAGAATTTCATCTTGTATACTGTTTCATCCATGCCTTATGATGAAACCACTCTTTAATGTCAAGGTCAAGGTCAAGGTCAGTTTATTTATATAGCACATTTAAAAACAGCTAGTGTATGCCAAAGTGCTGTACATATTCAAATAAAGTAAAATGTAACCCAATATGCATCATATCTCTTTCAGCTCAGAATTACACCCTTGGACTTGTTGGTCCACCTTCAGGAGGTGTAACCTCTGTAGAAATTAGGCCACTATTCTCAGTTAGCCCTGAGAGTACAGATCTGGGGTTCATTTCCAGTACAACGATGTAATGCGCTGCTTAACTAGCATAGTACAATGCATTGTTAAAAAAATCAGCTAGCTAGTCACGACTGTTTCCTGAAACAATATTGTCGGAAATATGTCATTCAGTCACATTGTTTAATGATGCAACATAGTTAGTGGAGTAATAACTTATTTTAATTAATCCATTTAAGATTGAATTAATGCCAGATTTTTTTTGCTATAAATTACAGACAGCAACTGATTTTTTTGCTCAGTTATTCCACTTTATTTCCAGATTCAATCATCGACATCGGCTCTTTCTTACATACTAGAGCACAAATGCACAAGCGCATTCTTCAAAAAACGGCTCTTGACAAACTAAAAGACATGAAATTTGTATATATTAGAAATGAAAGATATAGATTGTACTGCATGTCAGCTTGCTTATTTTGCTCAAGATAAGGATTTATAAAGTCCATATGTCACACAAACAAGAAACTACACAACTTTGCAGTGCTGTTTGCGAATGTTCATTGGACCTATGGTTTTGGGAATACTGACTCGTTGAATTATGCTGATGATGACGGGACTTGCAACCTCATTTGGCTAATGATGCTTTTGGGATACGTACCCCTGGTGAGGATTTATATCAATTTTAAAGGGGTCATGTGATGCAGTTTAAATTTTTCCTTTCTCTTTGAAGTGTTACAAGCTCTTGGTGCATAAAGAAGATCTGTAAAGTTGCAAAGACTAAAGCGGAGTCCAGCCCGGGGTCGTTACATGTGGTTGCCGCAAGCCCGCCGGCCGCCGCTCACTCAAGCCGGCCTCCGCTCACTCTAGCCCCTGGCCTCCGCTCACTCCCGTGTGTGACGCTGTGTTTCGTTGTGGAAGCAAAACTACTTTGTTTGGCCTTCCAAAAGAGAACACGGCTAGAAATCAGTGGTTACGTTGTATTTACAACACTGTTGCAGACCAGTTCAACTCCAATATTCCGATGTGT
>NW_015670980.1:468951-484588 GCF_001515625.1 Sinocyclocheilus rhinocerous | reverse complement strand
ATGCCTCATTCATAATGGGTTTTAATGTTTTTGTCTCGTCGCTCCTGCTATGTTATATAATAGCAGTAATACACTCCACCAAACTGTCACTACACCAGATTGTTATAAATTGAACAAAACCATGCATGATTCACAAGGTATCACAATATGGCAAGGGGCGTAACATTTCCGTCACAAGCTTGAGGTATTCGGCCAATCACAATGCACTGGATAGCTGGCCAATCACAGCACACCTCACTTTTCTTTCAGAAAGGCGGGGCATAGAGGAGAAACAATAATGTACAGTATGTGGAAAATAATGTTTTTTTTTTACCTTAAAATGCATAAACACATTTCATTACACCAAATACACAACATAATGTTCTTTTTAGCAACATCATATGACCCCTTTAAAACTGAATTATCTAGCCCCTCACTCCTCATGTGGCCTTTTCTGTGTTTTTCCTTTTCACGGTCACTATAGTCACAACAGAATTCTGGCCTGTTGATATTTCCTAGAATATCAAAATGATGGAATAGTCTTTCTAGCACTGTTCGGGACTCAACGCTAAACTTATAACTATAAAAACTATATAACTATATAAACTTAGATTATTTTTTTAGTCAAGCATACAGAAAATTAATTAATTCACACCTCACAGCTCATGGTTATGCTGCACTATTCAGGTGGAACTGAAGAGACCTGTCAAACCATTCCTATACATACTGTAATTAAATTACATCTATGCTAATATCTTTTTGCTTTCCTTCTTTACTTTGAGATACATATGCTTAGGGTTCTAAGAGTCTACCAGATCCAGCTAAGGCCCAGCTTGAATTGACATTCAATGGACTATCTGCATCTCTTCAGCCTTCTACAATAGACACAACAGAGGATGAACCTCTGCTGCTTCTGAATGGACACTACATCTGCCTGGACTTCACCGTTCAATCCTAAATTGACACTTGCACCATAATCTAATAGTTCCATTAATGCACTATGTACTCACTTATTTACTGACATTATATTTAGACTGTAAAACCAAAGGAGAATAGTCTTGTGTATAGCCTGGTTTGTTTTCATTTCCCTATAACTGATATTTGGCTTGCACACTACGGTACTAAATATATTTTGTAATATGTACTATGCATTATGTCTTTTGTATAAGTATTATTGCATGACTGTTAATTAACCCTTTAGTTAAAATGCTTAGGGATGGGCGATGTAACCAAAATTGTAAACCCTGTCATTTACATGTATCTTTATATAATAGCATTAATACACTCCACCAAACTGTCACTACACCAGATTGTTATAAATTTAACAAAACCATGCATGATTCATACCTTTGAAATGTTGCAGATTTCCATATCACCAAATAATGAACTAATAACTCCAACTACTGTAAATATATCCAGCTTCATCTGCATACATACACATGGTAACACTTTATTTTGATGGTCCCTTTTGAGCATTCTGTTGACAATGAGTAATGTTGCACCTGCATGTCAACTAACTCTCATTAGAGTGTGAGTAGACTGTCTTCTTAATATCTGCTAACTCTTTATTGTGATAGTCTCCAAACAGACATTAATGTAAAATAGGGGAGTCGTGACAACTGAGTATAGGATCCAAATGTGAGCTTTATTAAGAGCAAGGTCAACAGGGAGGGTCCAAACACCAGCAATCAGTAATATCCCAGGCAATCCGAAAGAGTAATCCGTAAAAACAGGCAATGGTCAGGGCAGGCAGCAAAACAATCATAAATCAGTGCTGCGTCTCAATGTGCCTACTTATACTACGCCCTTAAAGTATGTACTCTTTTGGTGAAGAAAAAGTACACACTTTTGAGTGTGTAGTAGAAGAGTAGGCAAGCTTTGGGACATACTATCACGTCAACACAACTGTGTCTTTAACGGACGCTCTGTCACATAGATACATGCACCCTGTCACTGTAAAAACATAGATAACATTAAATAAATATTTTTTACCAGGTTAAATGTTGAATATTAGTAACTCAAACCGCTTTTTTTAAGCCTTTCTACCTACCGCCGGTCGCGCACATCCGCCATGTTTGAAGTTTTTTAATGCATTTTATTTGTGTTTGTATTTCTGGACAGAATCCTTAACCAAAGCGCATTGGATTCTGGGCAATATTAGCCATTCGAGTGTGCACGGATCCACACTTCAAAAATCGACCTGAAATAGTAGACCGTCCGGGGGCTTTTGGCATACTCTTTTCAACATACTATGCTTTGGGACACACTTATTCTAATCTCACATACTATTTAGGATGGATAGTATGAACATTGAGACGCAGGGCAGATAGACAGTCCAAGGCAAAAACCTTTATAGTCCTTCTGGAAACAGGTGTTGTTCGATAACCAGTTCCTAGGCAGAGGGTTATGGTAAGGGAGAGCGCCCTCAAGCAGAACTCATGGAACTCCAGCTGGTGAGCGTGACAATTCTACTAATGCAAAAAACAATATATTATATTTGGCAAATCAACAGGCAGATGCAACTATAGTCACAATTTATTAAAAATTACAAATATCCAAGTCTTCTGCGGCCAAGCAGTTACTTTGTGTGAGGAACAGACCCAAAAGGGATTACCGTCTTCATCCGCTATAACGCTCAAATCATAAACACGTTCAGAAATTGCCACCTAAAAAGGTGTTACATCAGCTTTGATTGTGAAATGCCATGACCTATTGTGTCATGCTGAAGTTTAGATTTATCCTTTAAATAATATGTTTTATTGTTTTAGGAGTGGTTAGGTTTAGGCTAGGGTTTGTGTTAGGTGCTCAAAAATATCTATGTAAGTATTACTATTAGCATAATTTCTGCTTTTACAAATGCATGCAAAGAATTTCACACACATCTGTTGTAATAAGATATATGTTGATATAATAGCACCTATGTGGTAATTTTAGTATCTTAACAGTGATACTGAAGGCACTTAATCATGCTTCAGTTTTTGATGCCTTGGGATTGAGAATGGGTGGCAACTATCGTTTATTGAAATTAAAATTATTTATTTCCGGGGTTAGTATCTGAAATTTTCCACAATGATCTCTGTACTTATCCAATATTCAAAAATGACAGGAAAAGTTAGGTAAATTCATTGGTCAAAAGATGAAGTAGCATAAAAACGTGAAAAACTCAAAGCATGCAATGAGGGATATGAGATATAGACACAAATATGGAATAAAAATAACTTCTCTTGAAGAAACATTTTCATTGTGTGGCTGGGTCAAAGTGAACTTACGTACAGACGTAGCATGGCATGTCTTTGAAAAAGATAAAAAACCTTTTCTGTCTTAAAGTAATCTCAGTTTTACACCGTTCAAACGAACTGTACATACAGTAGTTATTCGTCTTTAGGTGGGTTTTGGGATGCTTGAGAATTGCATTAAGTTCTTAATTACTGTAAGTAAACCAATTTTGAAAACACATGATGATGATCATCATCATCACATATATACTCGGCCAGCCATTTATTTTTTTAGCAATTGCAGAAACACAGTAGCAAGAAAAAAGAGAACAATCTCCCCACCCCCTAAATCCATAACACTGTACAGCTTGATGTGTATGCATTAATTCAAAGCTTCTGGCAGTATGAGGTGTACAACACAGACACAGACACACTCAGTGGAGAGTTACAAGCGGCCTGTCTGCTGTACCAGATGGGAGACTCCATTTTTCTCCCACCTCAAGGGTAAAATGAAAAGAAGAACATGCCAAAAGGAGAACTGCAGATTTGTAGAGGACTCAAGATATCAGTGTTTCAACTGGACCTCAGCCTCCAGAAATAGAGACAATTTTAGAAGAATGATATGAATATAAGTGTCCTGTCCTCAAGACAGGGAACTAAAGAAGATGGATGTTGGAGAACATGATGCTGTATTATACTACTTTTATTAAGAATGACTTTTCACAGTGTTATTTTTGTACACAGTTTTGTGAACTGGGAGAGGTAAGAGTACAGTAGTTTATTGTCCTAACACTTTTGAACCCACACTGAAATTTCTAACAACATAAAATCTCTATTCCAGAGGGAAACAACGTGTTTTAAAAATAACACCACATTATATCCAGGATGATTCACAGGGGTGCTCTGTAAAACTGGGTTTAATACAAGTTAGGTTCTATCATCAGCATTTTTGGCACAATGTCACAAAGGTATTCTGAATCATCCCTCAGTTTTTAATTAATCAATAAAACCCGAGGAACAAATTATTTTAATTTAATTTCATTTTCATTTATTTATTTAATCGGGGACAATGCACATTAATAGTACATAACAATATGTAAAATGCGCCAGATTTAGCCAACATCTGTAGTCCCTTGGCAGGTTGATGTTAAGGACAGGAAGAAAATATAAACAAAGAATATTAATACACAAAATTAAGGACAGGGAGAAAATACAAAAACAGGGAGAAAATATGAACTAAGAATATTAAAACACAAAATTACAGACTACCATACCATATCCATAGATCACTATAAATGATCACAATTTTGATGGGTGAATAACCATATTTTCAGCTTTTTCGAGAAACCACAGTGTCCTTGTTAAATGTTTTAATTCTTTCAGCTCTACTGGGAGTCTATTACACTCATGTGTTCCTCTAAAAGCAAAAGATAACTGACCAAATGTAGTTTTTTTTATCTAAACATTTTATTTTGTTTATAAACATTTCAACTGATTTAAAGGGGTCATATGATGTTGCTAAAAAGAACATTATTTTGTGTATTTGGTGTAATGAAATGTGTTTATGCGGTTTAAGGTTCAAAAAACACATTATTTTCCACATACTGTACATTATTGTTTCTTTCCTTCCTGTGTTTAGTCTATAGTCTAGTTACAGTCTTAGTGGTTTAGTTATTTTATTTTAGTTCCTGAACCTTTTGATTTTGTCTTTTTTTCTTCTTCTAGTTTTCAGCAAGGTTGCTGTCTTGTTTTTATTTATATTTTGTTTGTAGTTAGAGTCATTTTTTCCCCCTAGCTTTTTCCTATGGTTATCCTTTGGTTTTCACAAGTTCCAGTTTTTTATTCTTCTTTATGCACCAAGAGCTTGTAACACTCCAAAGAGAAAGGAAAAATTGAAATCGCATCATATGACCCCTTTAAGAAAAGACCTACATGTTTGTGTCCAGGTAGTAATAAAATATGTGATATGAACTGTTGCTTCGTTAGTCAAACTATTTCTAATAAATCTGAAATTCGCTAAATTAATTTTCACTATGCTTCAATTTAATTTTCACTATTTCAATTATGGTTCCTAAAATAAAGCAATAAGCCCCAAGAAGCCGCTTCACATCTTGCCTAACAATGCAACAAAGTGGTTGCCGAGCAACACACAGACGTAAACAAAGGTGTATGTTTGTAGAGTAATTTACAACAGCTTCGAACGTGGCTCAGCCAATCAGAATCAAGGACCGGAACTATCCGTTTTATAACTGAGAATTTTAAATGATTTTCTGTGTCATTAAATACTATTTACAAAACGTAACTTGTACTGAATCAGAACATTTAGACAAAACTGTGCAAACATTCTTACAATGAAAATAATAATAATAATAAATTAAATTCATTAAATTAAATAGTTTAAATAATCAAATTCATCCATTAAATCCTTCGCAAAAGTCTATTCCTAATATGTCCATGTTTTTCTGTTCATATGGCCATTTTATATAAACACATGTTCTTGGCCAAAGATCCTATATGTGTATGTCATCTATATCCTCATTGGTTAAAGGGTTGAAACTCCCCTCGACATATGCCTATATAATATCTTTGTATCTATGAATAAATTGAAGTATTGAGAATACCATTGAATGTGTGTTTTCTTGCTTCCCGGCCGTATATCTACACTTTAAAAGACTGAGAAGATTTCACGGTGGCAAAGAGAATTTACAGAGGGACCAATTGTTAATTTCTAACAATGACTAAATGTAAAATGTAAATGTAAATAAATAAATGATTAAATAAATAAATAAAAGTGTAGCAGTGCAGTCTGAGAAGTGCCCTTTATCCTTCAGGAGGAGCTGGAAAACCCATACAATAGCCACTGTTCTTTCAGCGAGGACAGAATCTTGACTTGCTGCCTTTCAGCACACAATAAGTCATGATCAGCTGTCAGGAGCAGCATGGTGAGGAGCTTCCTTATCAGGTTATTGGTGGTGTCTCACATAAATGCACGTCACATACTTCAGGCCTCCATCACTGTCTGTGCCGGTTCCAGTCAATCACACCCCCCACTAATCTGTCTCTTTCTCACCCTCCCCCAGACTTCAACTTATCCTTTTCTCCCTCCTGTCTCTCTGTCACACTCTCTAGTAGTTTTCATTCACTGTTCATGCTCTCCTATCAAAATGGACACCAAATGTTGCTTACAGTTCAAATACTGTTTACTTTATTTCATTTAATTGTACTTTTACTATTCATATTTTGTTATGCTGTGTCATTTCAAATTATTTCAGTTTATGACTATAGTCATATTCCCAGTCAGTGCATATTTCACCAAACTAAGGTGAATTGCTCTCAAAACAATTAACAATTCAATCAATGTAGGTAATACATTCATTATGGCACAACATCAGAACGATGTAAGAAGCTTTCATTGATTACATATTCAGCTATACTGTAAATTATAATACTACTGAAAAAGCATGTTTATCACACAGTTGCACAATGATTATTATTTTTCTGAGTGTTTTCTTGAAGTGTGCATATTCATCAAACCTTTCATTTCTGTGTGGCCAGAGAATCAACTTATCTAGACACAGAAATGTAGATACAGTATATGTTAAAAAGGAAGATGTGGGAGAAAAAAAAAAGTGGGGGATTTCAAACCAACTATGCACCAGTGCATGGACATACGATATTTTCCCAAATCACAAGCAAACCTTTGCTCCAGCTGTTTCTGCTGTTCTACTGAAAAGAGAGGGAAAAGTAACAGTCTTGCTATACTGCAACACAGCAACCAAGCAACCAAGCCCCAAGCAACACAGCACAATATGAACTACAAGGTGGTGATCTGTGGTCTTCACTGGCCAGCACTGGTCAGTGATGTTGCTCACATCTACTTACACTATATCCACTTGCTCATTTAATGCCCACCCTTGAAGAGTAAAATAATTTAAAAAATGGCAAATTAACGCACCAGGAAACACTATAATTTTAATCATTCTGCTACAGAGAAGGAAGGCAATTGAACTGGTATGCTTTTATGCAGGCTTCAGAGATCTCCTAAAGAAAAAAAAACTGAATTTGTAAAACTCTTTTTTTTTAACTACAAAACTAATATTTCAAAAAGTATAAAATGAAGGTCATATGAGCATGTGAGGGGAAAATTGGAATGAATAGTGTGTAACCTTAATTGATCTTAACTGTGCGCTCTAAAAAAAAATGCTGGGTTAAAAACAACCCAACTTGGGTTATTTGGCAACCCAACGCTGGGAAAATATTGGACAGAACACATGCTGGGTTATTTTGACCCAGCAGGTTGGATTAAACCGTTTTTACCCACCATGCTGGGTTGTTTAATTTAAAATAACCCAGCGTTAAAATGACCCAGCACCTGCGTAAACATATTAAAAATAATCCAATAAAATGACCCAACAAGCTGAACCCAGCATTTGGGTAAAAAAAAAAAAAAAAAAACCGGCACCCGGGTAAAAATATTAAAAACAACCCAATAAAATGACCCAACAGGCTAAACCCAGCATTTGGGTTAGAAAAATAACCCAGCATTTTTTAGAGTGTGGTATTGCATCTACAGTGAAACTGACAGACCTGCAGAAATCCCCAGTTCCAAACTGATAGTCTGAGCGGTGTTTGTCCACCTGGAAATGAAGGTGATCAAATGAGCACTTTTGTAGAACAAACAGTCTTGTAGGCAGTGCTCTGGCATATGGCTCAGCTAAAGTTAAGTCCAGGCTTAACCCGGTCCTGTTCACCTCTCTCCTCTCCCAATGTTTCATGTCTCTCCTCATGTTCATTCAAGGTAAAAGCAACCTCTGAGCAATAAAATGTTCCTATTGGAGTCTTGAAAGAGATAACAAGAAGTCACCACATTCTCAGTCTAATTTATGTGTACTTTTATTTCTCCTATAGGGTACTTTCGGAGAATAAGGTTATCAAAGAAAAAAAAAAAATACATTTATACATTTTGAACATAAAAGTCTACATATTCATGCTTAGTATTTATATTAACTAAAATAATGAACATGGGGTACATGTAGCTGAGTTTTAACATGTTCTGATGTCGCCCTCTGCTGTTAAAAAAGGTAACACTTCATTTTAAGGACCAGTTCTCACTATTAACTTGCTGCTTATTAGCATGCATATTACTAGCATATTGGCGGTTTATTAGTTCTTATAAAGCACACATTGATGCCTTATTCTGCATAAACATATTTTTTGATTCCTTAACCCAATACCTAAACTTAACAACTAACTTACTATTAGTAAGCAACACATTAGGAGTTTGAGGCAAAAGTTATAGGTTATAGTTAATAGTGAGAATTGGACCCCTAAAGTGTGACCAAAAAAATAAAACAAAATGTAAACACTAAACAGAAACATGTATATGGAAATAAATGAAGAGTTCAGATGCAAAAGCCTCTAAGTGCCGTTTGAAATTGTCTTCTAAAATGAGCAGTTTTATCAGGCTCATATGTTTATGTTTATGTTCAGTTATTTCACTTTAATGGCAATAAATAGGTTATTTTCATTGCCATTGAAGTTAAATAACTGAACTTAAACATAAACATAGGAGCCTGAGAAAAATGATAATTTTAGAAGAAAATTTCAAACGGCTTTTTGACTTTTGCATCTGAACTCTTCAAATAGAAAAGGTACTCAAGAACAACAAGTGTGGCATTATATATTGTCATAATGGCATAATGACCATGTACAGTACATATACTGAATAACAAAAAGTATGATTGACAAAAAAATATTGAATGTAATGTGCAAGATGTTATAATGGACACTGGTAAAAGCAGGTCGATGCCATTTGTTGATGCTAGCCTACTCAACTACTCAACTGGGGATTTTTAAAATCAAATATCTTAAACAGTAATTTACATCCATTGTAAAAAAAGACTTCTCTTTTTGATAATGTCTTCCTTCAGGTAGACTGCATGTTGTCAAAGCATATAACAGCTGTTGTGTCGCAGGCAGGCAGGAGGTTGGGCCCATGAATAATTATAACATTGTCTGCATTCTCTAAATGATTTGCTGAAATCAGTGCGGGCAGTGAATGGGGATTACAGTGAATTTACACTGCAGCAGGTTAATTGCTCAACTTTATGCACATGAGGAAAACAAAACGTCTTGGTTACTGAATAGGGAACTGTGATAGAGATGCTGTGTCAGTAGCTGATGCTATGGGATCATCCCCAAGTGTGATGACTGTGTGATGCCCACATAGAAGCGCCAATTCCCTTTCATATGTTCATTCAGTTGTTGATCCATGCAACAGTTATTCAACTAGCCCATGCCTCCACACAGACTAGATATGACACTAGATATGAATGACCACTGTTCAAGCCTGGAGTCAAATCCATATCCTGATGATAAAACCTGCTAAATGTGTTCAGAGAGGCCCCTCCTGCTGCAAACCAAATATCTTGTAAAGATATTTAGATAGCACCTGAGATGATGCCACACTCCAGGTAGAGTGTGCTCTGCATCTAAAGGCAAAGTCGAACAATGCACCTTAGAGAAACTAGAGAAATCACAGCCATTACACAGTGTGACATCCTTTGTTTCATAGCCACAATCACTGACTCGAGCGGGCAATGTAAATCTCCTCACCCTCACTAGACAATGCCTTACACAATAAACCAATAGTTTATCCTCTGATGACCCAAACGATGGAGGAAAAAACACTGCAATTGCTCTACTTGAGAGCAGAAAGAATTGGATGTAACCTCAGGGACACACACAAAAAAAAGAAAAGAAAAAACCTTTCCAACTTGGGAGCAAAATCTATAAAGTTTAGGCACTCACTGACAAAGCCTGCAAATCTCAGATATGTTTGAGGGATGCTAAAGCCATCAACAGCACCACCTTAAAAGTCAGAAAACTCTCAGAGGCTGACTCCAGAGGTTTGAATGGAGGCCCAGTGAGCTTTTCTAAGACCGCAGATAGGTCACGAGAAACAACAGAAACAGGACAAAATGGTCTCAGCTGTCTTATCCCTTATAAAACGGGAGACACGTAAATATCATGGCAAAGAAATACCCTCCACCAGTATGTGCTCAGAAGAAATAAGTGTCAGATACTCCTTAAGCATGAATAGGGCCCATGCCCACATTAAAACTGGGAAGTGAACAAGGTCCAAATTGTGCTTCCTGCACCAGGACGAAAAACAGTCTCAGCTAGAGAGCATATAACCTAGTAGAGGAAGTCCATAACAAAGAGTGAAAAATTTAAGGGGGTCTGAATACTTTCCGTACCCACTGTATATTATTATTATTTTTTTTTTCTTTTTTTTTTTCTTTGATGCTTTCTCTAGTACAAACACAAGTGCATAACGACAATGGCGTGAATCTGCTGCTACGAGTCCACAAGGAGAATAATCCACTTAAAGAGTTTGCTGAACACAAATTCAATCCTGATGCACAAATCTCTTATCCACAGGCTAAGATGAGTCACTTCCTGAAAAAAAGAAATCTGAGGAATGATGGCACGGTTGCTCCCTTATGAGGCGCTGAGTTGAACAGCTGTTAGATCCATAGCTGAGGTCTGTGCTTCAGTTTGCTGTGAGGCAAAGGAGCAGTATGGTGAAGATCTAATCGCAGACAGTTTAGTAAGCAAAACAAGATAAAGACAATCTAAAAGGAAAGAGCGAAACACAATAGCTTAACATAAAGCACACTAAGACAAGAACTGACAAGGTACAATTAAAACAAATCACTATACACTACCCTAGTGAAAAATAAATATACTTAAATGTATTTGAAATACATTTATTTCATGCTAAGTATACTACAAATACATTTTCATATTTATGTACTTAATAAAATGCCCTGCAATTGTACTTTTAGTATACTAAACTGGTATACTTAAAGTCTGCTAAATTGGAGCAAATAATTTTGTACTTAATGCACTTTAATTGTACTGTATCGCATACCTTGTCAGTGTCATGTGCTTGCTTAGCCCTTTGTTGAGATAAACAGTAAAGTGTGTTCAAGCGCTGGTAAATTGGAGGTTTAGATATGACACTAGATATGAATGACCACTGTTCAAGCCTGGAGTCAAATCCATATCCAGATTATAAAACCTGCTAAATGTTTTCAGAGAGGCCCCTCCTGCTTCAACAATATGATCCAAATATCTTGTAAAAGTCTCCTAAGTCCCTCAGATCTGCTAATAAAGCTCTTTTGTATGTCCCACGGTCATGACTTAAGTTTAAATGTGACAGAGCCTTTGCGGTAGCTGCTCCACGGTTATGGAATCAGTTGCCACCCCCAGCCCGTACCACCCCTTCTGCCCCTTGGCTGTCTGATGTTCTCCGTGAACATCGTTCTAAGCTCAGGGCTGCTAAAAGGGTGTGGCGCAAATAAAAAAATCCTACTCACCTTAATGTGTATCAGTCACTCCTCTCTTCCTTCTCTACTAATATCTCCACTGCTAAAAGGACATACTATCATAACTATGGCCTTTCCTGATTTTTAATTTATGGATTAGTATTGTTATCTTGGATTTTAATTTGTATTTTATTTTATACTTTACTGTATTTAATGATTGTTTTGTACAGCACTTTGGAAGCTGTAAGCTGAATTGAAATGTGCTCTATAAATAAAATTTACTTACTTACACGCATCACACACAGCACAATCCTAACAACCTGTGCACTTTGCCTATGTCTGCTAGTTACTACTAAACCTCATGGCCCTGACAGTCTCTGGATCAAACCAGAGGACAATGCTAAACCTGCAGCACTCTCCAATAATTTCTCTTTTTCCCACTCCCCCCGTCTGACTGGAAGAGGTGGAGGTACTGGTTTGCTTATCTCTAATGATTGGAAATTTATGTGTTTGCCTTCTCTGGGTATTAACAGCTCCTTTGAATCAATTGAATAGTGACATTCAGTCACTATTACCCACCCTTTCAAAATCCATTTTGTAGTTGTTTATCGACCCCCAGGACCACAAGGTAACTTTGTGGAAGAATTAGATGTGCTGCTCTCGACCTAAAATGACATACTATCATAACAAAATTAACAATTTGTCTAACTCTCGCATGCTCTTTAAAACATTTTCCTCACTCTTTTTTCCTCCTCCTCCCCTTCCTTCATCAACTCTAACAGCTGATGACTTTGCCACGTTATTCATTAATAAAATTAAAACCATCAGTGCACAATTTTCCACACCACAATCTGTCAAGCACATCTTACCAGCAAACATACACTTGTTCACATCCTTCTCTTCACTCTCTGAGGCAGACGTCTCCAAACTCATCCTTTCTAATCATCATACTACTCGTCTGCTTGATCCTATTCCATCTCATCTCCTTCAAGCCATTTCTCCTGCAGTTGTACCAGCACTAACCGAGTGTTAACTACGGCTACTCACAAATCAGGCAACCAACTGGACCTTAATTACACACGACACTGCTCCACTGATCATGTACTGCTCATGCTCACTCTCACCCTCCCGACTATCTGCTATGGTTTCATCTTCTCCTTCAAGCCATTTCTCCTGCAGTTGTACCTGCACTCACTCATTAACACATCCCTTCACACTATCGTTTTTCCCTCAGCATTTAGACAGGCTCATATAACCCCACTACTTAAGAAACCCACCCTTATCCCATCTCTTTTAGACAACTATAGACCGGTTCCCCTTCTTCCTTTCATTGCAAAAACACTTGAACGAGCTGTGTTCAACCAAGTCTCTACCTTTCTCACACAGAACAACCTCTTCAACAGCAACCAGTCTGGTTTCAGAAGTGGACATTCAACCGAGAATGCTCTCAGTTGTTGAAGCCCTAAGACTGGCATGAGCGGATTCAAAATCTTCAATACTTATCTTGCTGGATCTGTCCGCTGCTTTTGACACGGTTAACCACCAGATGCTCCTTGTCAACCTTATTGGCAAAGGGCATCTCAGGAACCGCACTCCAGCGGTTTGAGTCTTAGCTGCTCGCATCTCAGCTTGTCCAACGGACATTTCTTGCTGGATGAAGGACCATCATCTTCAACTCAACCTTGCCAAGACAGAACTTCTTGTGGTTCCATCAAACCCATCGTTTCATCACAATTTCACCATTCAGTTAGGCACATCAATCATAACTCCTTCAAAAACAGCCAGAAACCTTGGAGTTATGATTGATGATCAGCTGACTTTCTCAGACCACATTGCTAAAACTGCCCGGTCCTGCAGATTTGCTTTATTCAACATCAAGAAGATCAGGCCCTTTCTTTCGGAACATGCTTCACAACTCCTTGTTCAAGCTCTTGTTCTATCCATGCTGGATATTGCAAATGCTCTATTGGCAGGTCTTCCAGCCAGTTCTATCAAACCTTTACAATTAATCCAGAACGCGGCAGCAAGATTCATTTTAATGAGCCGAAAAGAATGCACGTCACACCTCTGTTTATCAAGTTGCACTGGCTACCAATAGCTGCTCGCTAATGTTTGCCTACAAATCCACCACTGGCTCTGCACCCCTTTACCTAAATTCATCACTTCGGACTTATGTGCCCTCTTGAAGCTTGCGTTCTGCAAATGAACGTCACTTTATTGTGCCATTCCAAAGAGGCACAAAATCACTTTCACAGACTTTTAAATTAAATGTTCCCTCCTGGTGGAATGACCTGCCCAACTCAATCCGAGCAGCTGAGTCCTTAGCCATCTTCAAGAATCTTTTAAAAACACATGTCTTCCATCTTTGTTTGACCCTCTAACTCTAGCACTCTCTATTCTAATTATATTCTTCAAAAAAAAAAAAAAAAAAACTTGTCCCTTTTAGACTTGCAATCTACTCATTTACTAACTGCTTGTTTTCTTAAAAAAAATAATAATAATAATAATAAAAATAAAACTAGCTTAATCTATTCTTTTCTATTCTATTATATAATTAAAAAAAAAACCTTGCTAGGTGTTAGGGCTGTCAAAATGGCTGAAAAACTAAATTCAAATTTTGTACTTAAATATTATCGAAATTCGAATTATATTCAAATTTAAAATGCATAATTTCAGTTACTATTCTTTTCTATTCTATTATATAATTAAAAAAAAAACCTTGCTAGGTGTTAGGGCTGTCAAAATGGCTGAAAAACTAAATTCAAATTTTGTACTTAAATATTATCGAAATTCGAATTATATTCAAATTTAAAATGCATAATTTCAGTTAGGGTGAAGAAAAGCTTTTGGCTTCTCTTCTGAGGCCACAAGAGGATGCGTCGAGCAAAATATTACTAATGCTCGTTTATTCAAAACATATCTTTAAAAAAAAGCGCATACTATTTAAAATAATGTTTATAAACCAATTATAATAAAGTTGCTTAAACAACTATAAACAAAACAACATCATGTATGTATTCATAGTTTAATACAAAGGGCGGAAATCCAATCAAACAGAGTACATTTTTTCATTTAAAAACATGAGATGCAGTGAAATGTTTAAAATAATGTTTATAAACCAATTATAATTAAGTTGCTTAAACAACTATAAACAAAACAGCATCATGTATGTATGCATAGTTTAATACAAAGGGCGGAAAGCCAATCACACAGAGTACATTTTTCATTTAAAAACATGAGATGCAGTGGGATGGGGAAAAAACCCGCCATAAAGTCTCAATATATGTTTTTTTCAAAGTTAAACTTGCATTAATTTTGCATGGCTTCCTAAACATGCGGCTCTTTTGTGCGAGAGTAATAGATGTCCGTCTAGAAAATGCGCGAAATATGTGTTCTGTGTGAATGGCTTGGTTTCAGTTTTGATGTAAACAAGATCTTCTCCGCATTGATGCTCTCTTTTTCCGCAATATTTTTAATGAACAACGCATCATGTGGCTTCAACTGGATAGGCTAACAAAAACATTATAATACAACGACACTTACATCGTCATCGCATCTCGTGAGCCACTGATAAGGCTGCCTCCTTAACGCACACCTAAAATTCAAATGCAATGTTTTTGCATTCGAATGTGGATTTTTATTTTAAATTCGACGAATATTCTAAATTAAATTTTTTTTGGACAGTCCTACTAGGTGTACTGTGTTAAGCTAACTGAGACTTGTTGTAGCACTTGCATATCATTGCTCTTTTGTTGATTTTGATTGCTTCCATTGTCCTCATTTGTAAGTCACTTTGGATAAAAGCTTCTGCTAAATGACTAAATGTCAATGTAAATGTAATTGCGCGGAAGTAGGGCTGA
Source organism: Sinocyclocheilus rhinocerous (assembly GCF_001515625.1). Taxonomy (NCBI): domain Eukaryota; kingdom Metazoa; phylum Chordata; class Actinopteri; order Cypriniformes; family Cyprinidae; genus Sinocyclocheilus; species Sinocyclocheilus rhinocerous. The sequence goes on along the minus strand of NW_015670980.1, from coordinate 469,201 downwards.
ATTACAATTAAATATATGCTAAGTATATTTGATTGTGCTAAAGTTGAACTATACAAGTACACTTCAGGTACACTTTGCTCCTGTTAAGAAACGCTGGTTTTCATGAGACTCACTGGCGCATGCGCAGCACTGACCTCATATGTCATCCGCCCGGAACTGCTTCCAGTGTACAACAGTGAGCCCAAGCTACATTAAAGTAATTATTACGTTTTGAATATGGATATTTTTCTTACAAAAACGGATTCGCTGC
>NW_015670980.1:464937-468900 GCF_001515625.1 Sinocyclocheilus rhinocerous | reverse complement strand
GACAAAGTTTCAAAAAACAATTTGGACGTATGACAGAGTATTTCTGTGCAAAAAATCTTACTTCCAGGTTCGTACAAGTTTTGGAGAGTTTTTTTCCATCGTGGCTCTTAAAGGGTTAGTTCACCCAAAAATGAAAATTAGCCCATAAATTACTTTCAGACGAATCCAGTCGGAGTTACATTAAAAATTTTATTTGATCTTTCAAGCTGTTTAATGTCACTCGGCGGGTGTTGCATGCATCAGTCCAATAGAAGTTAAATAAAAAGCACCCATCCATAAAAAATGTCTCACACGGCTCCGGGGGTGAACAAAGGCCAATGCGCAGCGCTGACCTCAGAGGTCATCCACCCGGAACTGCTGCCGTGTACAACTGTTGGCGCAAGCTACATTAAAGTGATTATTACGTTTTGAATATGGATATTTTTCTTACAAAAACGCATCGATTCGCTACAGAAGGCATTTGTTCACCCCCCGGAGCCGTGTGAGACACTTTTTTTTATGTATGGGCGCATTTTAGGCTTTTGGACGGATGCATGCAACACCCGCTGAGTGCCATGAAACAGCTTGAAAGATCAAAGACCATTTTTAATATAACACCGACTGGATTCGTCTGAAAGAAGAAAGTCATATACACCTAGGATGACTTGAGGGTGAGTAATTTATGGGCTAATTTTCATTTTTGGGTGAACTAACCCTTTAAGAACATGCAAATAATGTAATCCACAGAATCCACAAAAGGATTTTTTTTTTCCAATTTGTCTGATAAAATAGTAGCTCAGACATTCTCTCTGTAACACCAAACATCATCTGTAACACAACAACACCATAAACAAAATGTATTTAAATATATTTAAAAGGCATTACGCTACAAATACATTTATATATTTATGTACTTAATAAAAAATGCCCTGCAATTGTACTTTTTGTATACTACTAACTTGTATACTTCAAGTCTGTTAAATTGGAACAACTAATTTTGTACTTAATGCACTTTAATAGTGCAGAAGTAGTGCTGAAGTCCAACTAAACATATATACTGAAGTACATCTCATTGTGATAAAGTGGAACTGTTGTAAGCATACTTTAGGTACACTTTAAAAATGTTGCATTTAAAGACCGATATTATTCAAAGATCATACAATCCTCATCAACAGTGACATCAAAACACATTTAGGATTAATATTAAGAAATGTGCATTGTGCACAGGTAGTACTCCAAAAAAAAGTTTAATTATAATTTTTAGATCAGTAAGTATCAAGCGAAATGTCAGTAAATATATTAATAGATTTGAACTATACTTAGTAAGAAATAAACATATTTTAAATATATTACTTTTTTACTAGGGTAATAGTAAGACTGTTGTTCATGTAAACAGTCATTAGCTGCTTGTGTTTTAAGCCTTTCCTTTCCATTTCAAGCTTTTCACCAGTGGATGTCCCCATTGTGCAGTACTTTGAGCACTTTGCAAAGAAAAAGTGAACTATTTTGCAAAGAAAAAGGTTAGACTCATTCAGAAATCTTGGTTCCTCTCATCAGTAGTTTTTGCAGCATCTGCACAAAGCTTTTTTCATGATTGGCTTCAAAAATATATACATGTAAATGCTCTCTCAGTTACCTGGAGGAAATGTATGTGATGTTGTATGTGTGAGAGTTGTTCTGTGATATGTGCGATTCATTGCTGTATCTTCCATGCATGTAAGCTCTAATTAGCAAGTAACTGATAAGTGATGGTAAAAGGTTGCAGAATGCATCACTTGAGTTAACAGCTTGTGCCAGCGGGGAAGCATTTGGGCCCCCACGCATTTGCATGGTTTTCGTCACAGTTACTACCTACTGTTACTGACCTCACCTACCATTAAGCCCACAGTGAGCTTCAGTGTGAGGGCAAAAATGCTCTAGAACTGGAAGTCAGACCTACCGGAGTCTCCTTTAGTCATTCAGTGACATTTTATATTGTGTAGTAGAAATTCCTCAAGACATTATTACCTGACACACACAGGAACTGATGGCTTTGTGCTGTATATGATAGAGACATACAATAGCTCAGTAACATTTGTGTAACACATTTTTTAATTTTTCTCTGAGAATAAACTTTTCTGTTGTTGTTTTCTGTCATCTGTATTTGAGAGATGTGTGCAAGTGGTAGTGTTTGACAGTCCACTAGATGTCAGTCTCGTATAGAAATCAGGTGAGAGTTGGCCTACAAAGTTGCAGTTAGCTCAAGAAACACCAATATCTACACAATGCTGGACATTGCATAGTCATGCATTATATTGCTAGCTGTTATTGAACGATAGTATTCGATTATTATAGATAGAGTGAGATTGTTATAAATACACAGTTATTTCATTATGAGTTGCTACAAGTAATCCTACTTAAAAGACTTTCAAGGCATTTAGCACTGAAATTCTTATCCAGAATTACTTACATAAATTGTTACCTTATCTTGAACATGCAATGTGATTTTGAAAGTATGCATGGAAAAGAATGCATGTACAGTATTTCATTTATATTTAATTAAATCAGACGTAATATGGACATCTGTGTATCAACTGCCAAAGTTTTGAGGCACGACAATCATTGCAAAGAGAAAGGATGATTCATTTCTGTTGTGGTGCAGATTATGCATATCAAAGTGAAAATGCAGCTTTGATGTGAGTAAACAATGATATTTAAATAAAAAAAGAAGAATGAAACCGTCTGTGTCCATGTGTTTTTTTTGCACATATGCATTTTTCCCATTTCTCTGTTTTACATACTGTACAGGTTTTACATACTGTTCTCTGTTTAAGTACAGGACACACGCTATTTTGACACTGCAAGCTCTTAGCAAAGTCATTACTACGACACTGAGAGGATTTGGCTTATTACATATTTAGTTTTATTTATTTCATTTATAGAGTGGCAAGAAGATACATCGCAAATGCTAAATTAAAAAAGTTTAAAAACAGTTTTAATGTAATTGAGCAAAGCAAACACTCTGACAACTTACATCCCATGAGGAGTACAAAATCATGACCACTATCATTATTTCTTTCTCCTTCCTTATTCTTCTCTTATTGTTCACTAAAATCTCTTCAGTTGTGGAGCAGCCCTTGGTCCTTTGGTTTGTAAATGAAATGGCTCAGTTGTGAGGGTGATTAGGGAAACTAAATCTTTGGGCCATTAGCAGCTTTTTAGGCTAATGTCCCATTCAGGGCCTTTTTTGCTCCTCTGCAATACTCATGACATAATGTTCACACATCAATCCATTGTAAAAACTATATGCAGCTTGGCCTATCGAGTGATCAGTCCTTCTCCACTGGATTCTTATATTATACAAAATTAAATCAAAATTTTTTAAATGTTTGTACATATTTGTGCAAAACCTGATCAGTTAAAAACTGCATTTTGTGCAAACCATCTGCGCTGCAAGAGCTTGAGTTTATATATGGTGGTTGAAGGATAACTTCTGTTATGATTAATAGACTTTTCTGAAATTTCTGTTATCTGACACAAACATTTTGTGCCTATATAAACGAGGGCAAACTAGTGTTGCATCAGTGATGTCCAAATAAAAAGCAGATGGGAACTATCTAGCTTCCTTTACTTTAGTGTAGCAGGAAAAATCGTGGTTGATGTTGTTATTGTTGAGTTTGGATTCTGTGTATTTTTTTATTATTATTATTATTATTATTATTATTATTATTATTATTTACCTGTCCATGGTTATAGTACTTAGTTTATCGTATCAGCTGGAAAGAAAAATATAAAAGTTTAATTCTCCTTCCGTCCACCGGAGAGCAGTCTGTTCATATGTTTCTTTACCAAAATTCAACATCAGAAATTGCTTTTACTATTTCTTACGCACTGTAGAGAAAGAGAGATGGTCAGAGATACCTCATGTTAAAGTGTTCAAAAATTGAATACATTAAATAAATAATAATAGTAATAAAAGTGTATTTTTCATATATATATATATAT
>NW_015670980.1:451141-464691 GCF_001515625.1 Sinocyclocheilus rhinocerous | reverse complement strand
ACTGAACAAGCTTAGAAAAAAGAAACAAAGAAAGAAAAAAGAAAGAAAGAGAAAGAAAGAAAGAAAGAAAGAACAAGAAAGAAAGAAGTTTTAGTTTTTAATAATAGCGTTTATTTATGAGTTTTTAAATAGTAGTAAGGAGCTACTGAATAACATTAAAAGTCTGTAGTCTATAATCTGAACATTATTGCAGCAGCAGCAGCAACAACAATAACAACAACAACAACAACAACAACAACAACAACAGGGGGGGGGGATATCTAAAGTTACATAAAAATAATTAAAATGTTAAACAACAAAAAATAGCTCAAAATAATTGCAAATAATAGCAGACCTTACCCCTAGTTAAGTATTTAATGTATTTAGATACATTAATGTTGCCCTTCGCTTTTTCCCCATTGCATTTTTGAAGGTGCTACAAGCTGTCTGATTGTGTATCAAACAGATGATCTTTTTTTTTTTTTTTCACTGCAGGTAAATGAACTGACCAGTGATCCGGCATTTTATACTGAATTCATGTGATGTGTTAGGTGTGTGTGTATATGAGATGAAAATGCTCTTATGTACTGTATGTATGTGTGACCGTGTGTGTGCATGTGTGTGTGTGTGTGCCCTGAGCATCTCTGTACCCCTGCTGGCCCCCTCTCTCAACACTCACCTAATTCTGTCACACAGATTTGACACTGTGTCATTCTCTCTGTGCGTCTAAATGACATGAATATAATGTGCAATGCTGTGCACTAGCCTTTCCCCCCTTTATTATCGCTCTCTTTCAGTTCTGCACATGTACTTAAGAGGATGGATATGTCTCTGTGATATAAAGAAATGTAAAAATTTTGAAATTATATTAAAATGTATGCATTAATATAAGTACCACAATTGTATGTACCATTGTTTATGCAATAACAAGTTTCAGTTAAGCATTTTGGAATCCAATAATCTAACCAGGAGATGAGTGAACAGTTCTTTTGTAATCGTGACTAAACTCTCAGTAAACAGCCGTATGATTTTACACCGGCTCTGACAAATACTCTCTGTGATTTGCTGTTTCAGATTTCATCAGTGGCTTGCCAAAAGAATGCCTTCCAAACAGGTTTGTTCTGCTAATGATATAATCATTTAATACCTACAAGTGTCACATCACATAAAAAAATATTATTCTTTTTTTTTTTTTTCATTTTGTAATTCTTAAATGACTTTAGATAAAAAAAATAGTTTTATCTCAATCAATATTAATTTAGTTAGATATCATATTATTTATAACAACATAGCTGCAAATTTGGGGCTGTAATCACAACCACACAAAACAGTTAATTTTGTTGTCGTTGTTGTTCTAAATTTAATTGTTTTTGTTTTTATTGTTGTTGTTATTATTTTATTTTAAAGTTTTCTCAAGTAAATATCAATAAACCAAAAAGTAATGCACAATTCATATTGTGACACGTAATTTAACCCTTCTGGACTTGAAGTGCTAGCATTACGTGTAACACATTTATTGATTTTCTTATTATTTGACAGTGGCCATCTCTATATGTCAGCACATAACTGCCTGCTGTTATGCATTGACAGTTAAATTACTCCAAAACAGATTTGCAGTAATGATTTGTTAATATCTTTCCAATAAATGAAGGTGTGTATCTGTTCTGTGAGTGTCTGATTAATGAAGTAAAGCAAAAAGAAAGAAAAGTCTCTCTGTCTCATTCTCTTTATTCCAGCATTCTCCTCTCACTGTTTAAAAATCACAAAAGCTGATCACTTTTGCAGTCCTTATTTTTGACACCACTACATTTATACTTGACTTTGTATTTAAAGGTGATGTATACAGCATCACCTTTAAATAGCACAGCTAAAATCGCTGAAAGTGGACGGGAACTGCCTGCACTATTGTTGCATCTCAATCATTGTTTGTGTGTGTTCAGGTTTTCTTACGTCGGGAGCTGATATGTCTTTAAAGGGTTTAGAGAGGTCATGTGGTGGCGGGGGTCTAATTCAGTGACTAAATGTGGAAGAAGATAGCAAAACACTTAAAAGCACTTACACCTTAGCACCTTAGCACCTTTATTTCAGTCGCACTTTTATACTTTAGTATACTTCATATACATTTTACTTTACCAAAGTGTTTAAAATTAAACCCTATATGTATGGACTGCTTTCAACACTCAGATATTTAGTGGAGTTTAGTGAAACGATGGCTCTCACTTACTGAAGTGTTGATGTCGACTGGTTGTGTGTGGAATGCATATGGCTTATATCCAGAAATGTGTTATTCACAGGTGCTCTATATTATCTGTAATGTGTAATCCGGAGTAGAATGCAGCTAAAGCCTGTCCCACTGTGAGAGGATAGACGTTTTTAGACGGGACAATTTGAGCAGCCAAATCTCAGCCACTTTCACAATACTTTCACAGCTGCTGCTGCTTTAATTTGAGTTTGCTGCTTACTGCATTTGCTCTTAGTGAATGCTGTAACTAATTTCATGTAGTAATTCTGTGATTAATGCAATTCATTCTGTAACATATTGATTCCACATATCTACAATATCACATATATACTGTAGTAAGGCTAATGAATGAAGTAAAGTGTGTGGCAAGATACTAGTTTTTGCAAATATGATTAATATTAATGTAAACAATTTACTGACCATTGGTTATTTTGCAGAATGCCCCTCCCCCAATCCTTCGTACATTCTTTCTTTATTTGTAAATTGAGTTTTACATTCCTGATAGTGATTGCCTTTTTTGTGGATGGTCTTTATTATACAGATTCGTTACACTTGCATTACAAGAAAAAAGATTGGTGTACTTTTTTTTTTGTCATATTTTCCCCGCTGCTGTTTTGTAATAGTGTCAAAAAAAAACATGTCCTTGCTGTAATGATTTCTGAAAAAAAGTTAAACTTCTACCAACTTGAAACCTGTAAAGCAAAAGAAAAAAAAAGTCAACTAGTTATAGGTACAGTAGTATAAATAACGTTCATAAACATGCCTTTTTTTTATCACATTGTCTTGTGTTTGTAATAGCAAAAAAGCACTTACAGTCTTACAGTGGTTTTACAACGTGTGATCATTTACATCTTACTAAATCCCTAGCTAGAACGTCTGCCATTTTATTTGTTGAGTAAGGTTTGTATCCTTTACTATAGAATATAACACCATAAGGCCTTTAGTACATTCAACCCACTGAAGTAGATGTGTGTGTCTGTAGACTATATGGTTTGATGGTTGTGTGGTGTTCAGTTAACAGGAGCAAACAGGGCTGTGAATGTCATTGTGTTCTTTGTTGTTTAATTTATCCTGTGTTCAAAGCCAGAGGAGGTGGCCCGGCGTTGGGTGCCATCTTTTGATGTGACTACAGCAAGTCCATCTCCTGCTGGGCACTGTCTGCTGAAGAGCTCTCGCTCTCTCAACCTCTCTTCGGCTTTTCTTCTCATTCTCTGAGGCCTCTGTGAAGGTTCTCTTGGACTTCCATGGGCCTCAGGACATACACTTCAGGTCAATATGTATGAACACAGATCCATAACATTCATGATGTTTAGTCCAGTAATTATCTTCCCTAGTTTATTAGACTCTAGGGATTTCTCTCTTTGTCTCCATCTCACTATTTTTACCTAAACAGGCTGCGTTTATGTGTTTATTTATGCGTGTGTGTTAAGGTTTGTGTACATAACATGTAGATCTGTTAATACTGGGCATTCCCTGAATCTTTATGCATGTGTTGATGTGTTAATGATTTCTGGAGAATGTTCCGATTCTACAAGTATTTTTTTATTTTTTTATTTTTTTTTACATGAACTGTTCATTTATGTTCATGAACTTGTTTATACACTGCATCAAGATTTTAGAGTTTCACTTGAACGTATTCAAGTGAACGTATAATATAAAGTGCAAATTTTCGATGATGTCCTGATGAAAGTCCCTTATAGATTTAAAACATTTTGAATATTCCTGTGGTGGCAAATTAATCTTTAAATGTATACATATTACATGTTGTCCTAAAATGTGACCCTGGAGCACAAAAGCAGTCTTAAGTCGCTGGGGTATATTTGTAGCAATAGCCAAAAATACATTGTATGGGTCAAAATTATTGATTTTTCTTTTATGCCAAAAATCATTAGGATATTAAGTAAAGATCATGTTCCATTAAGATATTTTGTAAGTTTCCTACCGTAAATATATGAACACTTAATTTTTAGTAAGTAATATGCATTGCTAAGAACTTCATTTGGACAACTTTAAAGGCGATTTTCTCAATATTTAGATTTTTTTGCACCCTCAGATTCCAGATTTTCAAATAGTTGTATCTCGACCAAATATTGTCCTATCATAACAAACCATGCATCAATGGAAAGCTTATCTATTCAGCTTTCAGATGATGTACACATCTCAATTTTGAAAAATTGACCCTTATGACTGGTTTTGTGGTCCAGGGTCACATATGAGCGTATAAACCTGCATGCAGGATGGATACAGGCAATATGTATGAATATGTTATGAATATGCCTATTATGTCAATTGTGCAATACCATTTTAAATTAAGATATAAAACACCATACAAAGAAAAAGGAATAAATATAAAACAAAAAAAGTCAAAAGTATTTATGGTTTGCAGCCTGTGAGTATTTTTATAATTATGTTTCCTGGCCATTCACTTTTTTTGCACTGCCTAAAAATGTAAACATTAAGAAGATTATGAGAAGACCACTACACAATTAAATGGCATGTATAGTGATAATTAGTTCTTGAGGAGAACATTTAGTGCTCACTGAAATTCTTGAATCAGAATAGAACAGAAACAGAAGTTTTAAGAAAAACACTTGATCTGTATCACAGCTACCAGAATCTGGCTGCGACTAAATCTGGCAGCAGAGGGCAACGTTTTCTCTCTCTCTCTTCCTTCACTACCTGCTTTGTAGTCTAGATGAAGAAATCATAATCTTCAAATGCACCCAAATTCCTCCAGAAAGTCTGTTGATCCTCAAACTACTCGTTTTCCTCAGATGGCTTTCCTTAACAACAGTGGGATCTATCGAGTAGCTGCCGTTTATGTCTAAAAGCCACGCGTGCCTCGACCACCCGGCCTCTCTGCAGAACCTGGAAAGATGGAGGCACTTATTAAAAGGTAAACTTCTTCCAGGAAGAACTGACATGTCAGTCACCAAAGATATTTTCGTTGTGCTTTGGCTCTCTCTGTGTGTGTTTCTCTGTCTGTTGGGGGCTGTTATCGTGCTCAGACTCAGCTTGGCTCCCATGCTTGTTTAAGACTTAAGAGTCACCCACACAAAGAGCGAGCATATCTGAATATCTGCTTCTATTTAAGTGAATGGATTGTTAACACCAAACACCAAAACCATGACTGAATATTGCCACTGATCTCGGCTCATATCCACAGGAGTATATTAAAAATGCTTTAAGAATATTGACTGTAACACACTTTATTGCAATGCGTATTTTCCTTTCTTTTACAGGCTCATCTTAATCTGATGAGGTAAATATTATTCCATTTCCTAATTTTAGAAGTAATAATATACATTTAGAGTTTTTTCACCACTTTTATTTCTGTTTATAATTTAAAAAAACAAGACATGCTCAAAGTTTATAAGAACGCACGTTGGGTTTCAGTGCACAAATGCATTACAAACACACACAAACCGTCAGAGGCCATCACGAGCGTTATGATTAAGAGAAATCTGAGTGTCTTTCTCATGTGGAGTGTGTGTGGCGTGTGTGGGGTTGGATTACACTGGCAGCTGTGAGAGCTGGTCTCCGTGTTCACCCAGAGCGTCTGCCGTGGCGCTGCCTGCCTCCGAGTCCCACACAGACAGTTGACTGTAAGTGACGGTCAGATTTGAGGACTCGCCCCAGCTCTCTGTGGGGAAGCGGCCAAGCTCAGAGGGGTGTCAGCAGACACAGAATGGGAAGAGCTTTGGTGAAAATAGATTGTGAAGTGTTTGCCGAGGACCCCATGCCTTTCTGCGTCTCTTCTAGTTAGCATTGAAACTGCAGGAGGCTGACACAGACTAATTGAAAATCTAAATAGATATAGATAGATAGATAGATAGATAGATAGATGATAGACAGACAGACAGACAGACAGACAGACAGATAGATAGATAGATAGATAGATAGATAGATGCATGAACATGCTTAAACGTAATCAATATGTCATAAACCTCATGTCTTTTTAATAAAGCTTTAATTGGGTCTCTATTTTGATTGTTTTTTTAATAATGTATATTTGTATCTTAATTTTATTTACCTATTCTCACTCATCTGTTGAGTGAAAAAAAAAAACCCGAAAAGTTGCTGGTAATTTTCTACCAGGACATTATCTGTTAAATTTATAGACATTTCCTTTAATGCTAAAACACAACACAATGCCATGTGTAGCTCAAAATATTGGTAAAACATCTGTGAAAAACCAGTACGGAAAATTCATTTATATCAACACACTACATTGTGCCCTGTTTCTACTGACGTTTCTCAGAATATATATATAGAATTATCCAGCAATTAGGTCTGGTTCTTTAATCTGATCGGACAAATAGTGTTCCAAGAGTGCTAATAAAACATTAAGCTGCAAGAAGTCATGGTTTATAGGGATTTTAGAACAGCTAAGGGGTATTGTTAGACACAACGCAGAGTGGAATAAATCATTGATTAACTAACGAATGATTCATGAATGATTGTATAACTATATAGTATAGTATAACACTATTGGCGCTTTTCCACTGCGTGGTACGACTCGGCTCGGCACGGCTCAGTACGGCACGGCACCCTTTTCCTGTGTTCACACCATTCCATACCAGAGTATATTAGCAGGACAGAGTTGCGTATTGTATGTAAGTTGTGGCATCAGTATTTTCTTGCTCCGAGTGTTTTTATTTATTTATTTTAATTCTGGAATTTTTGGAATGAATGTAAAATGTTTTGCACAAGGAAAATTGTTGCCGCTTTAGTCCACTCACATACTGTGTTTCAATCTGTGGTGCTTGATGACATGCAAAGTTGGATATTTTGGCTTTTTCTGTTTCAGTTAGAAAATAAATTTCTCTATACAGTACCGCTGATCCCTATACATGGAGTACATAGTCAAGATATGACACCAGCTACAAAGCGGGGCACCAATTTTCAGTGAGGAGGACTTGCCCCCCATTCCCTCCCTTACCCCAATAACAGACAAATCTTACAGTCATCATACAGTGTCTACTTCAACACGGTTGTGTTTCAATTGTAGAAAAAGGAGTTTTAGTTTTTAGCAGTGCTATGCCTATACACTATGTGTAAATAGGAGCAGTTTTGTACAGTATGTCTCTGTTCTCAGTTATTTTGGTTGAAAGCTGCTGGATTTCTCTGCTGCCATTTTGGGCTTCTAATGGGACAAATCTTTGTTTGTGCACCCAAGGAAAACTGACAGAGGTGAAAGAAAAAGTAGGGGAGGGCAAGAAAGAGAGAGAGAGAGAGAAAAGTAAAGAGAGTTAGTTGCAGAGCACTCATACCCACAACTCCATCAGTAATGTCATAACGGAACAGAGCGCATAAATCTTGTGGCTCCCCTGGTACTGGAATTGAACCCCTGTATTCTTGTTGTTGTGTGAAGCATGTGTGTGTCCTGGGATCTCTCCTGGATGTTCAGTGTTTTATGTCTCAGATTAGTTTGAACTGAGGGCTGCAGTCTCAGATAGACCTGACCGCTCGACTGAGCTTGTGAAGCCAGTGGCCCAAGTGGCTTTGATAGACTCTACGATACCTTTGTTTAAAGGAAATGGATGAAGATTATTCTTCAAACCCTTAATGTCACTAGGGTAGGACTACCAATTGAGAGGAGAACTAGTTCTACTTTCTAAAAAGATACTAGAATTGATTACAGATTGAGTTTGATGTTCACGACATTCAGTTCTGTTGAACAGTTCTTCAATGTTTTGATGCGAGTGGCTCTATAATAAAGTACTAGTGCTTCCTAATCACACATTGTTATTATATGCAATTATATTACTATTGAATAATATCCATATGTAAAATGTTAAAGAAAAGAAAAGAAAAGATAGTTGAATGGATCCTACAGTTATTGTTTAGCTTTAAGTAAAACAATAATAATGAAAAAATAAATAATAATAATAATACTACTACTAATAATAATAATATATTTAGGTTATATATACAGGTTTACTTTAAAAAATAAGTAAAAATAACACAACTAAAATGCTTTTCATTTTAATTTAAAATAATAAAAAAATAACACTGTTGGAAATAATTAATTTGGTAAAATGGATCAGACTTCCCAGCCCTAATAGAATGAAACTTCTTGTCTTTGGCTGCATTAAACTGCCTCAGCAGTTTGGTGGTCCGACTGCACAGACATCTGCATTCTTGGCATATAGTTATCTGCTCTGAGCAGCAGGCCCTACGAGACTAAATATATCACACAGTCTATTCACTGACACTCAAACACACACTCACTCCACAAGAGCGCTATTCAATCTGTTTAAACTCTTAAAGTTTTGGATAAATCCTGGAAACTGTGTCCATCCATTGAATCTGCAAGTATTTACTTCTTATAGTTTAAAAATTAGACTCCAAATGTATTATTACATTTTTAACAAACTGTCATCTTTGGTAATTGTGCAAATTGAGAAAGAGTTGCGTTTGATGCCGAAAAGAGATGTGTAAATAATACTTGCTGGAATGATTGTTTTTTCTTAACATTATTATTATTATTATTATTATTATTATTATATGTAACTGTTTGTGGAACACTGTTGTCTTTTTTTCATATTGCTGTTGCTGCCTTCACTCTTGAAAATACTACTATTTTCCTGTTTAACAGTGTAAAGTGTTATATAAAGTACTATATAAATAAAGGTGACTTGCCTTGACTTGACTTGACTTGACTATTTGCATCTGTGGTTCCATGACGAACCTTTAATATCTATGGGGCTTTTTTATTGCACGAGGTCTAAAAAAAAAAGTTCACTGAAAGGCTCTTTTGGGAAGCAACAGTGGTTCTTCTATGGCATTGCTGCAAAATACCCTATTTGGGACTTTTATTTTTAAGAGTGTTATATAAGAAGAGAAGGTCACTCATCTTTGCTTTGTGACTGTAACACTGGGCACCACATGGATTATTGCTTTAATGTAGCAAGTGTGGGTAGGGAACAGTGAGTTTGATCACTTGACTCTTGTTTGACAGTGTCAGGGGCTTGAACAGAGTGAAAACACCTGAAAGATCTTCCCTCGAGACTCCTTGTACTGCTGTAAACCAGTGCTGGGACTGTCAGGTCCAATCGCTAGTTAAACTGCGGAGGGGAAACACTAACCCATTTACTGTGTCAATCCCAGTCACTCTAATGTGACACTAACACAGAGATGAATTGATTTTCTTTCATCATCATGCAGTGTGTGTGTGTGTGTGCGCGCATGGGCTTGCGCGTGAACCGTGTGTCTAATGTTATTTGTTCAAAGCAGTTGAGTTCTTGCCTGGGTCAGACGTGCTAAATCATTCATCGTGGCATAAGCATGAGCCTGATTCTTTGCAGCACTTTGAGCGACTGAAACAAAACTTGGAACTCCGTCATCATCACTTGAGAGCTCTTGAGCAGTTTGTGAACAGCGCCTATTCACTGCTCATGAAATCTGACATGGGTTTTTGGATTATTACTTCGGTAGAGTTTTACCTAAAATAATGAAAATGCCTGCAATAAAAGGAAAAAAAAATGTTGTAACTTAATTATATTACATTAATTTGATCCACTGTCACAAGCCCAGTGTCCTTCTTTCACATGGTTACGCAGATTACAATGACCACTTGAATCTTGAATCTTTGGAAATTTACTAAATGTGGCTCAGATCACTCTTTTAAGAACATGTCAGCAAAGAATGCATTCAACAAGTTGGTAACAATTTATTTGAGGACCATTTTTCACTATTAACTAGTTGCTTATTAGCAGTGTTGGGCAAGTTACCAAAATGTAATACATTATATATTACTAGTATATATAATGTTTTATTGTCAATATTTCTGTCTCTGAATTGTAATGCGTTACACTACTTTTTAGTTACCTATAGCCTATATAATTTATTCGCTGTTTGAATAGCCGTGGAAAGGAAACATTATAATTATCAATTTCTAATGTTTTTATTAAATTGTAATCACGTTAAATACAAATTCAGTCCCATTAAACATGTTTTATTAGCCTACATGACACCCTGGTTCTTGCCTAAAAAGACGGATTTATGATATTTAATACATTTGGCTGCTTTTAGCCGTACCCTGGAGTTGCTTCACCCTCCGCCTATGGTGTCCATATTTGCGATGTATTTGAATGCTAAACTATTAGGCTATTTATTATGTAAAACCAGGCTTATTAACGCACTTAAAAACATCCTCTTCATGCACAAATGTGTGTTTGGCCCGAGCTCAGGCTGAACGGCACGGATTGTAGGCCTACTACGCAGTACGCACTATTTAAATTAACCAGTGTATCTATATGTTTGGTTGACTGTATTTTATTCTGATAATGAGCAAGCTGCAACGTTTGCAATGCTGTAGGCCTATGTGTGTGTGTGTGTGTAGAAAATTAATATGGGATCCACTTCAGACAGTATATGCTATTTCTGGTTTTGTTGACATTGGTCCACTATATCAAGTTAACACTGTTTTATTGTAGTAATTATTTAATTACATTAATCATTTACAATTAATTAGCACTCTTCATTAAAAACCACTCTAAAAACGTTGCTAAATTGCACTAAAAGTGGTTCATTGGCTCGTAATCATAGGGGAACCACTTGAAGTGCTTTATAGCACCTATCGTTGAAGGTGCTGTAAATGGTGCTATGTAGAATCATAAGAGGAAGCCCATTCTCCTCTTTAGATTTTAGATATGTTACTCCACTCTCACATGTTTGCTATAAATGGGATTTACTGCAATAGGAAAAGCTGTTTTGACCCCAGTTTTGACCGTTTTTGTGTGTGTGTGTAATGGTATATTCTAGAATGTTTGGTAAAGGTATTATATTCTGACCTCTAGATATGACTCTCTCCTTTAATTTAGGATTTTGTTTGTTTGTTTTTTAAATTTTAACTATTCTACATGCATAAATAGTTAGGTTGTGTGTGTGTGTGTATATACTGTATATACAATATAACAAAGAGTGAAAAATTTAAGGGGGTCTGAATACTTTCCGTACCCACTGTATATTATATATATATATATAAATTTTTTTTCTCTTTCTTTCTGTAGCTCAAAAACTGTTGAATGATATGCATAGAAGTTACTTGTACATTTATGCATGTTGTGTTAGGAATTTAATGTGTTAGGGTTTTGTTCAAATCAAACCATTATGAGCAAACACGACTAATATTCTTGTCACAGCCAGAGCTTTACTCAGTGTACTTAATTTCCTTAATAATTAGCAGCCTACTTCATTTTGTTAAGATATTAGTAGATATTAGAGGAGTCAGTTTTTAGACATCTGTCACACATGCCTACGTTTCTTCTTTTCATGGTGTCTGATCCCAGCACAGTGAGTACAGCGTGTGTCATTTTAGTGTTTAAAAAAATAGAAAGGCAGAGTGACAGAGTCGCTTTAAAGGAAATAAAACTGAAAGCAGCAGCCTGTGGGGATGACCACCAATGCCACTTTTTTCTTTCTTTTTCTTTCTTTCTTTCTTTCTTTCTTTCTTTCTTTCTTTCTTTCTTTCCTCTTTGTGAGGTGCTAACCCTGCATTTAAAGCAGAATGGCAGTCAAAAGCCCAGTGAATGACTCAAGAGAAGCGTCAGCCAGTGAGAGATAATGTGAGAGCTCACTAATGGGCACCCGACAGCACGCAGGCTCATTTTTCACATTGTGTCATATGTAAGGTCGGATTACAAGTAATGGCGGCCGCCAGCCCAGATCTCCCATGCCATTATAGCTCTGGAATGTCTGCATTTATTTGTGTTGACTGGTCCAGTCAGCGAGTTGACAGTCTCACAGGCCTCAAATCAGTCACGGCAATGATGTTGCTGTGGGTTTGACAGGTCCCCCGTACTTCTCTATTCTCGCTGGCACATTAGCCTGCAGAGCTAACGCGGCTTCATATCAAACGCAGCCATCTGACACGATTACGGATCTAGCACCTTGCGGATGTGGCCCAGTCTGTCCTTTGTAATCGCCTGACAGACATAAACTGGGAAATAAGAGGGTTTTGGGGGGGTTCATGAATTAGAAATTAGTGTCAGTCAAAGCTAAGTGGCTGCTTTTTTTGCAGTGTGGGGTGTTGTAGACTCAGACAGCTTAAAACGTAAAGACACATTTATGAGTGGGAATGATGTTTTAATTTTGTCCCAAGGAGGCACACATATTTAATATTACAGGTTCACTCTCTCAGACAGACATTATGGGGAGCGACGCTACTGGCTCTCGGTCTGGTTGGTTATGGATCAGTCTCATTTAATCATATGTTCCTGCTTTAGACTTATCATAATTCAGAAATGTGCTTTAGAAACTGTGTTGGGGAGTCTACTGTGGAACTGGAGTTTAACAAGTTCACAATTTAAAGTACCTCAGTCTCGGATACAAACAGTAAACCTATATGCTATTCACAACAAATAAACCTTAAAACCTAAATTAAAAAAAACTAAATACTATCATTTTGCTACAAAGTGATGATTTAAAACTGGTAAGATATCAAAACTAACCCTGTTTAATTTCTTAATGCATGCTTACAACGAAGGTTTGTTTTTTTCTTTGGAAAATAAAAAAAATCGGTTGACAGTCACAAGCAGAATAAAGAAGTGTTTATATGTTCGCCCATGTTGTATATGTGCGTGTGCATGTTTAGAAGAGTGTGTGTGGTGGGACTTTAAAAGCAGGAGTAGAGAAACACACACATTTCCTTATTATGTGTTAAAGTCAAAGCCGGCATCCAGGACCCCCTGGGAGGCAGAGCCCCTTAGATTAAGACATATATTGGATCCATGATAGAGGGCAGAAAGTTCATTTTTGAAAATAAAACAGAATATTATTCATATTCCTTTTAAAATTCAGATTGCCAGCTGACCTCTGTCTTGACAGCAGTGTATTACATTTGCAGAGCTGCACGATCCCCTCCAGCAGGCATGCATTCTCTCTCTCTCTCTCTCTCTCTCTCTCTCCTATCCTTTCTATTTGTAATAATAAATAATTGATTTTATAATCAAGTTATTTAAATAAGATACAGAATTCCAAAAGTTTGTGTTTCCCATCGTTTTATAACAGACTGTATGAAGACTTTTCCAGACTCTTTTACATTTTGATACATTTCACAAGTAAATGCACTCTTAAGATAAACACGTCCCACGCTCAGTGTTCCAGAGTCTTCTCTTGTTTTTATGAACATTTGCGCTGTTCAGCTCCCTATAGTGCATACTAGATAGATGATTTTCATATATATTAAAACGGCTGCCCTTCTGTGGCATGTGGAGTTGAGCAAACGTCTGAGGCCTTGGCTTTACCAGAACTTATGTTTCTCTAACGTCTTATTACTCCTCTGTGTTTTCAAACCCTTCAAAAAAAAAAAAATAATGCACAC
>NW_015670980.1:426768-451003 GCF_001515625.1 Sinocyclocheilus rhinocerous | reverse complement strand
GCACACACACACACACACACACACACACGCACACACGCACACACGCGCACGCGCACACACACTCGCACACACACACACACACACACACACACACACACACACACCAATAACCTCACTTTTACCTGACTTTTTACCTTACTTATACAGCATTTCATTAACTTTGTAGGGGAGACTGGGGAGTGTTGTAACACAGGGTGAGTTAAACCTATCAGAAATGAGCAACGGGGTGAAATCATGAAAAAAAACAAAATAACATCAAACATGTTAATGAATCAGAAATTATTGACAGATTCCTCTGTTTAAATGAATAAATACAGTAACACCCAAGCTTTTCTCTACAAGTGTAAAAAAATACTGCTGAGAATTGGACAGCATATAGGCTTACATTTGCCACAGTTGTGAGCAAAACACATACACGCACATTTAAATTTGTTAAAAATTAACAAAATATGTGTGCATACTTGATGCACATATGTGACCCTGGAGCACAAACCCGTCTTAAGTTGCTAGGGTATATTTGTAGCAATAGCCAAAAATACATTGTATGGGTCAACATTATTGATTTTTCTTTTATGCCAAAAATCATTAGGATATTAAGTAAAGATCATGTTCCATGAAGATATTTTGTAAATTTCCTACCGTAAATATATCAAAACTGAATTTTTGATTAGTAATATGCATTGCTAAGAACTTCATTTGGACAACTTTAAAGGCGATTTTCTCAATATTTAGATTTTTTTGCACCCTCAGATCCCAGATTTTCAGTTGTATAGTTGTATCTCAGCCAAATATCGTCCTATCCTAACAAACCATACATCAATGGAAAGCTTATTTATTCAGCTTTCAGATGATGTATACATCTCAATTTCAAAAAATTTACCCTTATGACTGGTTTTGTGGTCCAGGGTCACATTTATATTTAGGGATAAGGAGAACACCCCCTGCTTTTCGCCTGTTAACCCCCAGTCAAGTGGAGAACAAACAAAGAATCCCATACAGCACAATTCAGTACAAAGACCCTGTCCGTTAAATTCAACACAAAAACACCAAATAGTCCATACAGCTTGTACACTATATTTCAAGTCTTCAGAAGTCATGTGATAGTTTTGTGTAAGGAAAAGATCAAAATTGAAGTTGTCCTCTCCGCTCTCCGCTCGTGTATGTTGGACATCAGAGACATTAAACGTCATTGGATTTCATGTGTCTAGATGTCATTGACATTGACAGCAGCAAATTTGAGATGTGGAAGAGGCCTAGAATTTCTGTAAATAACTTTTGGTCTATTCCTCACACATTGAAGACTTTAAATATATAGCACACACGTTTTCTGGACTGTTTTTATGGTGCTTTGCAACTTTTTTTTAGAGCTCGACAGTTATTGGTCACTGCATGCTTTCATTACAAGAGAACATTTCCAGAAACAAAACGTTTTACTTTTGTTTTCCGCTAAAAAAGAAACACATTCATACAGGGTTGGGACGACATGAGGGTGAATAATAACATAATTAAAATTTTGGGGAGAACTATTCCCTCCAAATACTGCCAGAAAAGCATAGCCGCCCAAGAAATGCGCCTTCAGAAAATGACAACGAGCCTGTTTTTATGTGTATCTGATGCTTAGCTCAAGGTATTTAGCATCACGTTAAAGCATCAGGTGACGGTATTCCATGCAGTAGACTAATTAAAGAAAAAAGAAGACAAATGCAGGCACACACTGTAATTCTTTCTGAATATTTTCTTAATAGTAAGACGCGCGCACACACACAAACACAGTAATAATCCTTTTCTCTGTCCTTCCCAGCAAATCTGTGACCCTTAATTGGTCTGTGCTTCTCCCACATGTTTGTAATGAAGTACGCTGCCCATGGCTCTCTGTGTGTCGGCTGGCAGTGCCCAATTTACAGAAGTGGGATGGTGTGATAAGCGGCGGTGTGCAGGCGAGGGCCATGAATCACAGCATGCCAGCCTTGAGCCGGGTATAATTGAGTCCAACATCTCCCAGCTCTTTCACCATAATTAATGATAATCTGTAACAGAGGAATCTCAGATTCCAGTTCACAGAGCTATTTAATTAGGCTCCTGTAATGAAACTACAGCCACTACACAGAAGAATATGGCTGCCGCCACTGTGCTATGATTAATGGATTGCGCTGGAGAACACAAAAAGTGCTGCACGCTTAACTCCACCAGATACCTCTCTCTCTCTCTCTCTCTGACTCCTCACAGCCATTTACCAAAACATTAATTCACCCACAAGCTCTCGTCGTTTCTCTCTCTTTTCTTTTTAGTTTATATAGAATCTATCTTTGAGAAACCAGTGTTAGAGATGGGCTGTTTTTCTGTATTTTTGCTATCACTATTGTCATTTACTGCTAAGGGTATACTGTATGACAAACAAGAATAATCATGTTGGACTTTAAGTGAATAATGTACACATTGGTTACTTTTTGTAAAGCACAAAAATTGTAATATTTCTTTAAATAGTCACACGCTAAAAGGTGTAATTTGTACCCTTTGAAAGGTAAACAAATTATAGGGGGGGGTGAATTAATTTATCATTTTGTCCCAAACTTAAATTTCCAACCCAACCTTGCACTGATTTATTTATTTTTTTTTAACAAGCGATGTTTAAATAGTAGCTAACAGTGTTCCAAAAATTGCAGATGAATATAAAATAAAACTCATGTAATATTTATGCTGACCTTTTGCAACATTATCTGAATTTTCTGAACATTTTACTGATCATTTGCTGAAGAGAGGAAAACAAAAATTGAGACCAGGCCATATTTCATTATGTGGAAAGTGTGAAGTATAATATATTATGCTGATAAATAAGCAATCGTCCAAAAAGACTGGTTTCAGTAGTCATTGAATAGTCAGTTGTGGAAGGTTGTTCCTGGTAAGATAACACAGATCAAGCACTCTTAATCAGTTCTCTAACACAGCCTGTGAAACTCAGTCACCCATCATTAGTCTAATTATATGGCTCAGAGGACCATCCAACGGGCTCGTCAGTGCAACAGACATCTAATGATCTTTATCCCAAAATTGGACTTGTTGATATGTAGCTTGACACTAGTGAACAATATCATGCACCGTTAGGCAGACCAAAGACATTTAGGCGTTGTCCAACAAAAGCATAATATATATTTTAGTCTTTTATTTAAAATCCTGTTAGATATACTGTAAACTCTTAACAACCAATACATTTGTTCTCACAACACTACTACTTTTTTTGTAGTAATGCGACTTCAGTTCCCAACAAATTCACTCATACAGCTGAACGAATCTGTAGACAGTAACACTGCCACATCTAGACGAAAATAACGTTTTTGCCCTAATATCGTTGAGTCCTACAACTTTATAAGAGAGAGGAAAGTGCATGTTGCATTACAGAATGCCTCACAGGCATAAATGTGTTTGTATTTCAGTAGCGTGGCAGGTTTTGTGTTCCACGGTGAGTCTATTTCACACGGCTGCTTTCAGTCTTTGAGTTCTAAAGGGCTGCGGCAGAGCCATTGTTTCAAGTTGGTAAGCGTTTTGATTCCTGTGAAGCATTTCTGTTTTCTTTTGGAGAATGCAATTTAAGACATCAGTGCAGTTCTATAGAATTCATCTCGAGGTGTTACATGCGCTGAATATGTGATGTGTAGATGAAGCTGAATGGATTGTGTAATAAGGATATGAGGTTTCCTTTGGTTCTTGCAGCTCTTTCTTCAGAATATTGATTTTAATTTATTAATAATATTTTCTTAAAATTCCGAATAAAAGCTCTTCATTTTATATAATCGTTGCATTATTTACAGGCTCTTCAGATCAGTTTATATGTTAAGCAAAGGTTTTGTAAAAAAGCCGAAAAAAGAATGTTCGGTAACACTTTAGTTTAGGGGCCAATTCTTACCATTAACTAGTTGCTTATTAGCATGCATATTACTACCGTATTGGTTGTTTATTAGCGCTTATAAAGCACATATTAATGCTTTATTCTGCATGACCATGTTCTAGATACCTTAAACTTGACAACTACCTATTAATTAACATTAATTAGGTTTACAATAATTGCAGTAAAACAGTTAAACTAAAGTGTGACTCTGTTAACAACATATGTGTCATGCAAAAAAAAAAAAAATACAAATACAAATAAATAACACTTTAAATTAAACCACTGATGCCGCCATTGGTTCTTTTACCTTCCCAGCAATCAGCGGGGGTTTAACAGCATAAATTCAGCCGCCCTCTCTTTTTCTCTCGCCTCCCTTGAGGGGGGGTTAGAGAGAGACTCGTTGCACCTATTGCGATTCGTAAACGGCACATACACCCCCCCACCCCCCACCCCCAAAACCATTACCCCTTTCTCCTCCCGTCCCCTCTCCTAACAGAGCATTCCATGATACCACACTTACGAACGTGATAATTAATATTCCTCCCTCTGCTAAACATTTTGTTTACTGGGTGCGAGTTCCAGGCTGCTGTCATTAGGGTTCAGGCACTATGCTCTGTCGTCTGTGAGACAGAATAGATTTACATGGCAAATTATTTTCTGAAGCATTGCGTAACTGTTGGTGCAAAGGAATGAATTGATTTAATACCTCAATAATTACAGATTGTTTCAAGTTGGTAAGCGTTTTGATTCCTGTGAAGCATTTCTGTTTTCTTTTGGAGAATGCAATTTAAGACATCAGTGCAGTTCTATAGAATTCATCTCGAGGTGTTACATGCGCTGAATATGTGATGTGTAGATGAAGCTGAATGGATTGTGTAATAAGGATATGAGGTTTCCTTTGGTTCTTGCAGCTCTTTCTTCAGAATATTGATTTTAATTTATTAATAATATTTTCTTAAAATTCCGAATAAAAGCTCTTCATTTTATATAATCGTTGCATTATTTACAGGCTCTTCAGATCAGTTTATATGTTAAGCAAAGGTTTTGTAAAAAAGCCGAAAAAAGAATGTTCGGTAACACTTTAGTTTAGGGGCCAATTCTTACCATTAACTAGTTGCTTATTAGCATGCATATTACTACCGTATTGGTTGTTTATTAGCGCTTATAAAGCACATATTAATGCTTTATTCTGCATGACCATGTTCTAGATACCTTAAACTTGACAACTACCTATTAATTAACATTAATTAGGTTTACAATAATTGCAGTAAAACAGTTAAACTAAAGTGTGACTCTGTTAACAACATATGTGTCATGCAAAAAAAAAAAAAATACAAATACAAATAAATAAATAAATACATATTTTTGACAGTTTATATTAAACAAATAAATATTTAAAAAAAAGGTGCACAATAGTGTGCTCACAATGGAAGTCATGAAAGGCATTCCAGAAGGTTTAAAAACTGTTAAATGTGCAGCTCATATGCTTTGTTAAATCATACTGTATTATTATTCTCTATGTATGTTATTTGAGGTGTCTAAATCACCCTTTTATCAGTGGGACCTCTGATCTAGGCAGGTGAAGTTATGACTGTACATTACAGATAATAATTACTACAATTTTTGTATGTGGATTTGTCTCAACGTGAAGAGTTCCATTCTAGCATGCAATTCGAAAGTTGCTGAATGCTATCTGAAAACGTACAGTATTAACAACATCTCATATATTACTCTGCCTCCTTCTTTGCAGTTTTACATTAAGTAATCTGAATTTAAGCATTTCCACAGAAGATATTGGACTGAAGTGCTGAATTTCATGTGAAAACACCCTGCGAGCTTTGAGCGGAACGCTGTGTGTTGAGAAGTATCATGTAGCCCTGCCCCCATCTGAACAGCAGCAATTAGAGCAGCACACTCACAGCTGAGAACAAGTCCCTCTAACCTTTTCCTCTCACTTCTGAGCGACGAAATCCCCTGTATACATCCACGGCGCAGAAACAGGGACCTGTCAAACCCACTGCCGTACTTTCATCAGGACCAATGGCACAAACACAAAGTCCAATCAAGCTTAACTCACCTGAACCTTAACCAAAGTTAGAAGAACATTCTCTCCCTTCATCAGGTGACATTTCCTCCTGCCAGCGTCTTCTCTCCCCTGCCTGCTGGAAACATCAGAGATCGGACAGCTGCGGCGGAGAGCAGGACTATTAACGAGAGCGCGGGTCGTAAACTGCATGTAGTGACTGTGTAAGCCAAGCTGCTGCTGAGATTGCTATGTAAGCTAAGAGCTGTGTTATCTTCTCCTGCAATGGTGAAGAGTCTTGTTCACAGCCTATCACTCTTTCCTCTGTTCTTGTGGTTTGATTATTCCGACAACAGTTCAAAACCTGTAAGAAGAAATATGTTGTATACACTACTGTCAGTTATAAATAATCGTATATTTAATGTCACTTGGTCTGCAGGTATAGATCTGACTTGTCAGGGTTTGTAACTTTCAGGTTTCTGGTTGATCCCCGGAACACAGTGTCTTAACCAGGCATGACACGTATAATAAAAGTCACCTCTTCCATGTAAATATATTTTTGCCCAAATGACTGTGTCCAAACTGTGACAAATGAAGGGTGGTTTGTTCGTTGTTAGCTCTATTTCTATTTCCACAGCATTGGCCTGGTTAACCTTGCTCAGTGAAACCTTACTGGCCCAAAATGTCTATAAAAACGCTCCACAAACTGTACATTAAACGTCAAATATGAATCACATTCACCCTGTCAGTGTGGACAAACAAACTGCTTATTGCTTGAATCTTATTGTATTGACATGGTGACATGATGTTTGAATATGCCCAAGTGCAAATTATATTTGACAGCTACCATGGAGGGAAAGATTTTCAGTAAATATTGAGTGTAATTAAAAGTTATATTGTCTGGCTTTATAAGATGTGGAAGATACTAGCATAAAAAAATTAAAGGTTTACTTTTTTTCACGCAACCATTCACTTTAACTATTCACATTTACTGAAAAATAACATCCTGCATTTTTGTTTTGAAGTCAAGTCACCTTTATTTATATAGCGCTTTTAACAATACAGATTGTGTCAAAACAGCATTACAGTATTAAATAGGAAAATAGTGTGTCGACAGTGTGTTGAATAATAATAAAAATCTGCTGATTGACAACTTTATTACAGTTAAACTAGACTAATTCAGAACTTATGATGTGAACATTCATCCACTATTCTATCATGCAAGCAAGACACTCTGCTGAAGCTTGGACAATAAACATAATTGATTCAATCTATTTTTCAATGGAGCTAAAAGTGAGTAAAAGTGTTTGTTCACCACTTTAAGAGAAGCACAGCGCTTCCAGACCCCAATACGCTCTGACTCATTGAGAGACTGCAGGAAAGCCCTCAGATCATTGAACATTTGAGCTGCTCCCTCTGGCCCTCTAATATCACATGATCGATGATCACTTCTACAGCACTAGTTAAAGCACACTATTAACTTTGTATTTAAAAATGGTAATGTAATTGATTCACCAATTGATTTATTGATGTTAATTCAAGTGTTTCACAAATTAATCACATTATAGAAATTAATTTACTATATTTTATGAGCTGTTGTGTGATTAACTAATGATATGAATTAATCAAGCTTAATAAGAATTCAAGCAGTATTGTTTGGCCAATTTGTCACTTGGTTAAAAGCAGGGCGAATACAGGGTTTGATTTACGAGGTTCAGGACTACTGTACGGCTGCACAGAGAAAAAATTGCCTGTCTGTGACTCCACTCTTATCACAAAACATATGGACGAACGAAAGTCAAAGCATATTACACAACATCATGTCATTTCTGTCATGAAAAACATGTCTCATGTGATCTTACATGCATCACCTCTAGATATGTGTTGAGTTCACACTGTCTCCATTTGCTGTGAAAGCACAGTTTTACAGTAGTATGATGCAATATGGCCATTTGGGGATGGAGAGAGAGAGAGAGAGAGAGAGAGAGAGAGAGAGATAGATAGAGAGAGAAAGAAAGATAGATAGATAGATAGATAGATAGATGATGGATGGATGGATGGATGGAGAGAGAGAGAGAGAGAGAGAGGGATGGGTGGATGGATAGACAGATAGATAGATGGATAGATGGACAGCACAAATGCTTCCTGACCCAAACACACACACACACACACATGTACTCACACCACCCCTCTGTAGTCAGAGTTCACAAAACAAGGGCAAAGGCACATCCTTAATCGTTCAGTGTATGTATTATTTTATAAATAAATAAATAAAATAGACAGACAGACAGGCAGGCAGGCAGGCAGGCAGATAGATAGATAGATAGATAGATAGATAGATAGATAGATAGATCTTAAACACCACAAACGAAATTGACAAATTTTAGTCCAATTAGTATGATAGTATCTGCCAAAAACATGCGAGTACATAAAGTAAAAGAATTTAAAAACAAATCAATTAATCAATCAATTTAAGTTGTCTATGTTCCAATGATCACAGGTTTTATGTTGGAAGATGAGAATAGATTTGTCCTCTTGGTGGTCAGTGACTGAAGAGTAATTATTTTTAGCCCCCAGAGAGCTTGTTAAGAAGTTCATTAGTCCAGGTCTGATGTCTTTAAACTATTGATCATGGAGTCAATGTAAAAATAACAACTCCTGTTATAAAGCAGTTTGTCCACAGCAATTGCAACATAAATTATTTAAAAAGGCCACATTGGCCCTGGCCATGAAGCCATCAATCAGAAGATATGACCATCACAAAAAGAGCCTGAGCTTCACAGAGCTTCTCCTCCACTGAGAACAATCCCATCATGCAGGTGATGGACAGGAAGAGAGACTGACCCGGTGTCACCTGTATTGTGGCTGCCGTCTTTGAACGTCGGCTCTCTGCTCTCTTCCGACGGATAGACTGGGCAAATGGATTCTCCGCTTACTGCTGGCCTCCCTCTGAGCGCGCACTTCAATTTGTCTAACACTAAAAGACTGACAGAATGGCGGAAAAAAATCCAAAAGAAAACAGATGAATTTTTTATGGAATGCTTGGATTGAGTTGCAAGAGGCGCCATTTTTATTCATAAATGGAATTGAGGGATTCATGCCCCATAAAGTGACCCCCGGAATCAATTCTATCAAATGAACTAACTCCCGTTGTGTTCCTGTGGGCCTGGAGAGTAATGCCAATGCATTGATAAACACTTTTTCAGAGCTTTTCATTCATCCCTGTGCACCTCAGTGTTATGGTCCACTGTCGCTGTTTGCAATGTAGTTTACATCACTCCATAACAGGATGTCAGCAAAATGATACTATCACTCTTTAAGATTGTTTAAGAGAACCAATATTATTGAAATAAATGAGATCTTCTAAATACATTGATGATTCCACCTAAAGAGCAGTGAGATTAAATGGAGGGCAAATGACGATTTTTTATTAAAATCATATATCGTATAATAAAGTGTATCATTTTTGTATCACCAAATATAATTTGAACTGAATAAAACAGGATTCTACCCCAGACGGATGTCAATGGTGCTTTGTGTTTTAGAATATGAGAAAGTATTTTAAGACCAGAACAATCACCTTTGAACAAGTCTCCTGCTTCTCAGCTGTGTCTCCTGTAAAATTTTGGAAACGATCACAACTATGTCTCAGACTGTATTCAGATTTGTCTGCAATCAAATGACAAAATTCCACGACCAAATTATCTGAGCTATTCTATCCACATTAACTGTACAAATGTATAACCATATGCTGAGGAACAATCCAGTTTTCATCTGGAATGGCTACTTCTGTTGAGTGAGGCTTCACTTGAAATCTGAAATGAAATAAAGCAATTCCAAATTAATTACTGGCGTTTAAGCTTTCATAATTGAATTCCTCATGGCTATCAAGCTTAGTGTGTGCATTGAGCATTGCGTTAATTGAGAAAAGCATCCTCCTCGGTGTGTAAGACATCCTCTTCCCCCGAGGCTTTGTAGCCGCTCTTGACTTCTCACTCTGCAGCGCTCCAACACCTAGATCCTCATTTACACCCCATTAATCTGCACTAGTCAGGCATGTCGTGTTCCCACTGTAGAACTCAACCTTAAAAGGAACCTTTCACTGAGTGCACATGTACCTTAAACCACCTTATTAAAACCAGAGACACCTCAATGATGGCACATTGAAATCTTCTCTCTGAAGCCCCTTACAGAATCTACAGCATAAGTGAGTGTCTTTGAGTTCCATACGCCACTTTGATTAATAATTGATTAAATGACTCCTTGGAGCTTCAAAGGCAGGAAGGGAAGAGGCGTCTCTCTCTCTCCTGTGGATGAAGCTGCAGCCCATCGCTGCTTTGTTGTTTTAAATGCTCTCTGAGATGTGTGCAGTTGGAGAGGTGGGAGGGTACTGACTGTCTGCTCATCAAGAGCTACTATTAAACCTCACGGTCCCCCCACAATGGGATAAGAAGAGACACCTCTGGGTGGTACTTCCTGTAAGAGAGGCACCTCCTGTTTCGATGGGTTTAGCTTTGTTAAAGGATTGTGTTATTTTAGTCAAAGGTTTCACTAGTGACTTGCAGCCGTAATAATACTATTAGGGTAACACTTTAGTATAGGGACCAATAGTCAATATTAACTAGTTGCTTATTATCATGCATATTACTACCATATTGGCTGTTTATTTGTACTTATAAAGCACGTATTCTGCATGACCATATTCTACATCCCTAATCCTACCCAATACCTAAACTTAACAACTACCTTACTAACTATTAATAAGCAGCAAATTAGGAGTTTATTGAGGCAAAAGTCATAGTTAATAATGGCTTGTTAATTGCGAGAATTGGACCTTTAAATAAAGTGTGACCAATATGAGATGATAGCTATTATTCTATAATACAACATTAAGGCAGGGCTTAAATTTAAAGCACATACTTTGGTCATTGGAATGTTTTGACCGTTGAACTGTAGGGTAATCCACTATTACACAGTATTTGGTCACACTTTAGTTTAGGGACCAATTTGCACTATTAAGTATGCATTTTGCCTCAATAATCTCCTAATTGCTGTGTATTGATAGTAAGTAAGGTAGTTGTTAAGTTTAGGTATTTGGTTAGGTCAAGGGCTGTAGAATATGGTCATGCAGAGTAAGGCATTAATATGAACTTTATAAGTACTAATAAACAGCCAATATGCTAGTAATATGCTTGCTAGTAATGAACTAGTTAATTATGAGAATTGATCCCTAACATAAAGTGTTACCCAGTATTTTAATATGAAAGAGAAGTTTTGGATTCTAACAAAGGGAACCTTTATAAAATGTCCTGTCGCTCAAAAACATGGCTCTAGCAACACCAAGTTTGAATCTTAAGGAACATGCAAACTGGCAAATGCAACCTGTGTAAGAAGTAGTATTATTTTATAGACATTTATAATAATGCACTATAAGTTGCTTTGGGTAAAAACACCTGGCAACTGCCTATATGTAATACTGAAAGAGATAGGAAAATTCATGAGAAGTTATAAATAGATGTGTTGTCTAAAAATGAAAATGCTGAAAATATCTGAATTTTTTAAAAATACATAAATAAATACAGCTTTTACCTTTGTATTTTGTTGTTTGTTGTTGTGTGGTGAACTGTGATCATGTAGCAGGGGTGACTGCATGCAGAGGTGTGGTAGTATTAGACTTCCCTCCTGTCTAATGCTTCCTGTCAGCCCCCCGTGTCCCAGCCCGGCAGATCTTAGTGTGTTGTGTTGGTGGCTATGACCGGTCCTGGGCAGTGGGTAGAGAGCAGCACTATCCTCACTAACTCAGTCTGATGGCTTCCAGGGACTCTAACCATTTCACAGACCAACAAGGACAACAGCGGACATGCCAACTGTGCTACTCAAAATAAATGATCCTGCCATTTGGTCAGTAATTCTTGTTTAACTAAACAAAATAGATACAGCGGTGTACGGAATTTAATTCAACTAAGTTGTAATGTTTGGAATAACATTTTACAAAGCTTAATCAGTTAGTGTTAATTTCGTTAACGAAAACTATGACGAAAAATGTTAGTTGACAAGCTTGTTTGCCATGACGAGACGAAGACAAGATGACAATAAGGTCAATACACGAAAACTATGACTATATCAACATGCAATTTCGTTGACGAAAAAAGACGAGACTAAAATGTATTCAAAAAAATAAAAACTTTACTAAAAACCTGTATTTCTTTTTCGTGAAAAAAGGAGACAAAATGATACTGCAGACTGCTCTACATGCCACTACTATGCAAGCGTTCATGTGTGAGGTTGCCAGATTTCAAGAGTTCAAATCCCCGATCAGAGCTTTGTTGTTACAAGGATACATTTTCTGCCCGGTGTTTTGCTTATTTTAAGCAATCTGGCAACCATGTGCACGCACCAAGCGGCAACCTCCCGGTCTCTCTCTTGAAACCACACGGAAGTGACTAAAACTGCAATTCATCGACTGGCCGCTAGAGGCTGGCTCCAAAAGTGAGTCAGTCCCATAGACCTCCCATGTTAAAATGCACAACTTTACAGCAGAAAGAAATATGTTTACAGCCTGGTACAAAAAGTGGTTTTGGTCTATATAGGCAATTTTGCCCTTCATGACAACTGTGAGGGGGGTGACTTTTTTTTATAACTCATCCGTTTAAATTATATTAAGGCTTAAAATTCTGCATAATTAAGGAAAAACGTCTCGGGTTACGTATGTAACCCGAGACGTTTCCTTTGATTGTGTGTTTTACCTTTCCCCTAGCGTTTTCGACGCAGCTCGAGTTCCTGAAGAGGAACTTGAGTGACAGGTGGATTGCCACTCTGCTCCAGAGTGTGAAACTCACTAGAGTGTGAAAGTTAGAAAAATGGCTTTAAAGATTTATATTTGTCCAGAAAAATTAATTATCGGTAGGACACTGGAAATCTGGCAATTAGATGATTTAATGAAAATGATCTCAAACTTGATTTTTACCGCTATTTTGAAGTTATTGTACTCTGCTTTTGCACTGTCTGCAAAAGTGAGATGTCACGCCAAGGCAAAAGGCAGTAACTTCCACATTATATACAATATTTGGGTGCTGATCACCATTTACAGAAACATTATAGTAACATCTGTATAAAATCTAGTGATCATTGGCTATCTCATAGGCTATAACACATAGTAATGTGGCTCAATTTCTTTTTTGACCGTAACAACCAGACAAAAAGTTAAATGTGAGTGGACCAATTTTTTTTTGCAACCAATTTTTTTGCAATGTTCGCTAACATTAAAGGATGCAAGACATACTTAGCCTATTGTTTTTACATTGAATTGAAAGTAAATAGCCTAACCTTTGAACGACTTGTGGATTTATGTGAACGCCAGCAGGAATAATGCTCAGAATGATTGTGAATTAAACATCTCCGATGACATTCATTGCAATGGATTTTATTGAGTTACAAGAAAAGTTAGGAAAATGATTTAATTGCGAACTGTTACTGATTTTATGTGTGCTGCGCTGTCACGCCATTCGAGTCCTCAGACGTGCAGAAGTGGGCAGCTGACAGCTGGCACTGAATGAATAATCTGCATTATAAAAAGAAATTTTTAAAAATAGAAATAGAAATGTACTATTTAAAAAAACTATTTACGATTAATTATTGTCGCCAAGTTATCTAGTCGTTTACAGTGCTTTGTTATATGGAGCAGTTTGTTAGATCGTGATCTATCTAATTTGTTTGTCTAATGAAGTGCCGAGTGCCAACAGATATATGAAAGTACACAAGTTACACCGTAATTTAAACGCGGCAGACTTTAATGGACAGTAAAACAAAGGCAGAATACCATATAAATCCAGGCTAGCACAGTAATATTGCCGAACAGCTAAACAAATGCAGAGCACCATAAATTAATTTGAGCGATCTAAAACAAAGTCAAAGAGTTCTGCCTTGGTTCCAAGATGGTCTGCCTCCAAGATACTTATACACATGATAAAGGAGGTCTTGAATGTCCCAATATTATCAATAACTAATTTTCGACCAAAAACGAAGTTATGGTTTTTTGTCTTTGCCAAAAACCAAAAGCATTGCTGTCACTGCCATCGAGCTAAGTGGGCGTGGTTTCAGCAACCAGGCACCTCAGCTTCACCCACGTCCCGCCTCTTTGCCCATGTTCGATTATCCGGGAGTGACGACCTGCCAAGATGGCGGCGGTCTGCTCCGCCCACTTTAGGCTTCCAAAACGCTCTTCAGAAACCTACGAGTGACGTCATGGACACTACGTCCATGTTTTTTACAGTCTATGGAAAACACCAACAAACAAGCTGGAGTTTAGCGATCTAAATGAAAGTGTCACTCAGCTGGTCTGTGTTCATGCATGAGATCTCGACTGTATAGTTTACGATTGTGGTTGCTGAATAAATGCACTTACTCAACCGCTGTTGTTTTAATAGAGAAACATCGGCTATTGCAATTTGAAATTACCAGGAATTTCACTGTTATAATATTTTTTGTTTGTTTTACCAGTTTTCATAATGTAGACAGAGAGAGTGCATAAGTCTTTGGAATGCATTTATATAATAAAAAGCCTATAATAAATAAGTACACTAGATGAGGTCAAATAAACCTTGATTTGTGCTTACTGGTGAAAGTGCAATACCTGAAATGCAAAAGTAAATTTCTCAGATGACAACAATCCTTACAATTATAATTTTGAGCAAAAATAATTTGCTGCCAAAATTAATACTGCTGTATGGTTAATTAATAATAATCGTATTGCTAAAATGTCAAGTTTTCATTGACTAAAACTAGACTAAAATACTTCAGCTTTTCTTTGACTAAAACTAGACTAAAATGATGAGACTTTTACCACTGGTTTCACAGACAAGGCTTAAGCCTAGTCCCAGACTAAAATGTAAATCTGAGCTGTTTCAACTGAAAGAAACTTGCACTGATTGATCTTAAAATATAACAGTGCCTTTGTTTTGTCTTAAGATGGACACTTTTTTTTTCTAAGGCACGTTTATAAAAAATACTTAAATGTCCTAATTGAACTATGGCCTAATCCTGGCTTAGTCTAAGACCTGTCTGTGAAACCAGGCCTTAGTCGACTAAAACTTGACTAAAACTAAATAGGATAAGGTTGACTAAATATGATAAAAACTAACAAGGACAAACATGGGACTAAGACTAAGACTACAATTGGAAATTTCTGACAAAATTAACACTAATCAGAGTGAATGAGCAACTTGGTACGTTTGAATTTGAACCATCATACCAAATCATTATATATACATATATGCATGAATGGAGAGAAAGAGCATAAAATGATTCCAGCAATATCTGAACTGTGTTCCAAAACTGAAAATGTCAGCAGCGATGTTGGAACACAAAGGACTGCCTGTGTTCTAACTAAAGTCGCACGCCTTCGCCCTCCCGCCTGCCTACTGTGATTGGCCATAGTTTGCTGTGAGCGACAGCTGGAGAGTGAGAGTAGACCTCTCTGTAGCATCTCCTGGTATGATATCTCCTCAAGCACCATGTTTTCAGCTTAAACCCCTGCCGGGATGATCCATCTCCAGCATTTCCTCTGGACTAACCCCTGACACAGTGAGTATGCGGAAGGTCATGATGAGAGATAAAAGCCAGCGCTTCTACCAAATTAAGTGCTAGGGCAGAATTGAACAGACATGGATTTCACTATCAGTCTATAACCCCACATCCACCAGTCCTTCCAAAAAAAAAAAAAAAACCTAGACTAGCCCACTGACAACACAAAATGATTACTGGTCAATTACATCCCTTCCCCACCACCACCGGTTTAGGACGTAATCTTCCTCATAGACATCCTAAGTGCGTAGTTATCTTCCTGTCCATATTCACACTGCTCTCTCTAACCTGCCTGCTTTTCCTATCTGCAAATGGAGAGCTGACGTCCTATCTTCACACCCACTGAGAAACGATTATGTATTAAATAAGCGACAACGATGACTTTCGTGCTGTGTGAAGGACTCTACCTGCTACATACTGACTGTCTGCTGCATATGTGACACTGAATAAGCTTCTCATTGAATATCATCCGACCATTCTCGAGACACCATTATAAATCTGAATAAGGTGTAAGAATCCATGCAAGAAGAGAAAAAACTTCCTCAATACTTTACAAAGTCACATTTAGGTGGAGGACATTTGGGATCAGGAGAAATTTAAATGAATGCATTAGTTTTGTATAATATCCTGTAATAATATATATAAATATATAAAGATATAAAATAAGTATATTTTTTCTCCTTTATTTGTTTGTTGCTTTTAATAGAGTGCTCTCAATCTCATGGCAATTTGTTTATGTTTTAGTGAATTGATCGCAAGTTCACATGAATTCGTATATTTAATTTGTAAATTTCTTAAGATATGTCTTCATGCTTACTTTTTTTTTTCATGCTTACAACTAACGAAGTCACTTTTAGCAACCAGAAATAATAAAGTTCCACAGAAAGTGTCCACAGTTTTTCATTTCTTCTGCCCCTGCTGCGTTTGTTTATTAAATTATTTTCACTAGTTCCATTATGATTTCCAGTAAGAATATACTACTCACAGCTCTGCTTAACACATGTTCACAGCCATTCTGCTGAATTGTGCGGTTTCTCAGCACAGTAAATATTAAAGTTTTTTAATTTTGTCTGGGTCTTCTCATTATAACAGTCTCCCAATCATTAAAATCATATAAACAAATACATCAAATAATTTATAATATATGAATTACAGTAATTAGAACAAAATCTACATGTAAATACTTTAAATAGTAAATAGTGTGGCTGATGGCATTAAATGTTTCTTTTGAGGGTGGACACTGTTTCAGTCCTGAAGGCCAGTCTCTTGGGTCCTGATGTTACTGACACGTGACACATTCTGACAGTCTCCGGCAGCCCTCTGGTGTCCCAGACAAGAGCTGAATGCTCATAATCTCCTAAACGCATGTAGCACAGCGGAGGTGTCAGTGATCTGTTCGGACAGGATTTCTGTGGCTCTTGAGATATTCTGTGGTTTTGACGACAGACCATTGCACTGCTGTATCTCAGGGATGAGTGTCAACTGTGTCCAAACCAGTCTCTTCAAAAATGCCCTTTCAGATACATATTTTCATATTGACAGAATATTCCACTGCAGGTCTGTGTTTCTTCTGTGCAACATTAAAATGTCCCATATTTTATGTGCAACCCTGTTAGTGCATGCTTTTCCTAATTACAAAAGAAAGAAAGAAAGAAAGAAAGAAAGAAAGAGAAAGAAAGAAATATGAAGAAAAAGGAAACAAAATGTAGCATAATTTGAAGCACAGCATATCAGGAAAAAAAGTAAATAATCAAAGCAAAATAATATTGTAAAAATCAGTTACCAGAGTTATTGTATTAATACGTCTTAAAATATGATTCTGTCAAAAATTGCTCTACTGTTACACTTTTTTTTTTTGTCAATTTTGCCTTGGTTTAATTCTAATGTTTGTCGTAATAAAATCTGGTTGCAAATTAAATCACACTAATTAAAAAAAAAAAAAGCAAACCTCATTGAAAATGTATAGAAAATAACAGTTCATATAATATTTAGCTTGACCTCTTGACAGTTTTGATTGTTAAGCACCTATTTTCACAAAAAAAAAAAGAAGGAGGAGGAGTTGCAAGCCCTATTTTAAACCCTATCAGTCAAAATAGCCATAAAGTAGAAACTTAAAATATTTCAATTCAGTAAGGGTTATCAGAGAAAGACCTGTGGGGCTGAAGCATGGCCACTTGTTTTGAGTGACTGTCACCCAGTGTGAAGGTCACTAGGCTCCATTTCTGAATTGAGAGTGTGAACCTCACGCAATTCATTATTAATGCCTAAATATTCCTGCATAACTGTCATGATTATGCAAAAAGAGAGGAGGTCAGAACAATAGGTGGAAATGAAATCTCTCTCTTTTCTCTCTCTCTTTCTCTAAAAAGCAGCGATTCTGATGCCTCTAAATCTAGCGGCAAGTGAGACCCCCTGCAACCCACACGGGTTAATCCTCTATGACTGTTAAAATTTCCATGAGATGCTGGCTGAATCCGGAATTAGGGTGGAATGAACCATGCACTTCATCCAAATGATTGTTTTCTCCTTTTTGGTGGAATTCCACCGTGAAACAACATTTTAAGCTTTTATCTCTTGGCTAATGCATCTGTGAAGGGGGGTTAAAAAAGCATAGTAGATTATTGTTTAATATTATTTTTCTTTCTTTTCATTTATATATTTATTTTCTTGAAGATATTTCAAATGAGACATAAGGAGACAGTAAAGGTTTATAAAGGCCGATGCACAATAGAGGCTTTGTTCCATGTCATGCTTTTTCAATCTTTTATTCAACCTTTAAACATATTTAAGAGTTTCAAAGCCTTGAGAGACGTGTGTGTATGTGTGTGTGTGTTACACTTTAACAGTGAATTAAAATCAAGTCTCTGGCATATATAGAGAGGAGGAAGATTCGTCTGTGGTTCATCTCTGAGTAAACTCGCAGGCAAACATTGGCAATCCTTCCCCATGGCCCTGTTTCATATTAGACAAACTCTAACAGAAACCAGCATTTGCTATAGAGAGAGGGAGAGAGGAGGAGATGTTCATTAAACTGACGCAAATATTCAGAGGTGTGATTATGCATAAACACAGATATGAATGATAAATAGAGGATATGATTCTGTTTGAATATAAAAAGAGAAAAGGGGAGAGTAAAAAAAAAGAGCTGACAATGTATAGAAATATAGGCATTTCTTTCAACAGCACAAATGAAAGTGAAAGAGAATGCTTCAAAGCACACTGTGTCAGTTTTCAATTGTATTTATCTTATACCTGCAATTTTTGGAAGAAAAATAAAAAAAATAATAAATAAGAAGAATGCATGCGTGTATGTATCTTGCAGCCCTTTTATGTATTTAAAAGGTTTGCAAGGTACTGGATTACAGTCTAAATTAAGCTACTTCTAGACGATAGGTTATTTTTAATAAATTCATGCTAATGTTATTTTGATCTTTGATCTTTTTTAACAAACTTTAACAGTGTTGTGCATGACAAATGCAGTTCACACTGCAAATTGAATTGCAAAAATGGAATTATATTCCAGTCATTCCACCAACGCAGATACTATGTTGTATTATTTAAACTGTTTGCTACAGTTCAGAAGATGACCATTTTAGGGATACATACATATATTTTCATGCTATCTCTCACACACAAGCTGGGATATGTGCTGCTATTGCTTGAAGAACGTAATGAGACAACAAGGTGTACCCATATTTGTTGAGAATGCCTACAGTTCTCGTTATAATGCGTTCAGGCTGATGTGTCTAGGGATGACCATCAAGGGAACAACTCTCAAAGATTATCTGATTCTGTTCTCTGTGGGGTCGTGATAAGAGCCCACATGGACACGCAGCATGTTTTAATTCAGATGGAAAGATCGCTGCTATCTTTCTCTGAGGGCTAGAGCTCTGGCTTATAGTATATTAATGATTTCCATTAAGAGCTCTTCATGCGCTTTTAGAGCGGTATGAGTGTTCAGATCTCACCGATATCGTTGTTCCATTATCTGAGAACGGAATGTTTACCGGCTAATTACTACGGCTGTGATTGGCTGGATCACAGATGCTTTGTCACAGTTATGGCAGTTGTGACAGACTTCTCACTCCGCTGTCTGGCTGCCCAGTCATGAGCTGGTATTTCTGTTGACCTGCAGGAATATACAGTCTCTCTCTATCTGTGTCTCACTGCCTCACCACCTGTCTTATGTTATGGTTTCTCAAATGTCTCTGCGTGTGTCTGGAACATCAACAGTCTTAATGTAGAGCTGGTGGGAAATGTCAAAGAAAGGAGGGGAATCTTAGTGGAGTGTCCATTTTCATATGGGAATATTTTCACAAGAGCTATTGCCAACCACTCTCAGTTCCATTAAACCAAACATTTCATTGAATTATTGCATTGTTAGCAATTAGCTAGGAAGCACTAGCATGCATATGACACAAGTTTGAAAATTTGGATTTAGAGGTTTTAAAACAACACTAAGTTGAGTAAAAGATGGCTATTCATTTATGAGTAATTTTTGACACTGATCTTTAAAAAATGTTTTTACCTAACAGCTGTCATTCCACACCTCACGCATATGAGCCGCATCCTTTCTGCTAGCATTAGAAACGGGAAGTGATGCACGCAGTAGTGTCCTGCCACCACTCGGCCCCCGCTCTGCTCGCAGGCAGGTTAGAGGCGCCCATCTTTAAATGCTTCAGCTGCTCTGAACGGCCACTACAACATTCACAAATTCTGCTGTCTGCTTTCCACTCCATCGCCCCTGTTCCCTGTCACAGCGTTGGCGTGCAGGCCCAGCTAACCCCAGGCTAACGGCTGTCTCCACTGATCCAAGCCTCCTCCTGCTGGGGGACCCTGGACCTGCTACACACCACTGAAAAAAAATAAATAAATAATAATAAAAAATTCTGAAAAGCACAAAAGCATGTCCATGTCTATTTTTGACATTAAAAGTGACTGTGCCTTTATTTCATGAAGAGATGTTTTCAGGCAAAAAGGCATGTCATTGAGAAAAACGAAAAGCTATTCCAAAATGAATAGTGAATAGCTTCTTTCTCGTATTTATCAGCGAAGTTGGTTGAGGGTATAGCTGTCTTTAGAAACCTCTCACCACCTGTAGCTGATGTTTGCTCATCGTTTGTAACAATGGAGCCTCAGTCGATGCCGGCGAGCAATTGAGGTGAAAATCACTAAAACATCTACAGATCATATTTGACTCAAAAATCATAAGGGAAAAAAATATCTGTTTTAGGACTGGTTTTATTTATTTATAAAAAAAAAATTTTCTGACCCTGTGATCATTCTGCATTTGCATTCAAACGTGTGTTTTTTTAAATAATTATAATAAGAATTAATATTATTAATATATATTTATTTTATGTTTTAGAACATATCTGGGTGAAATATGGCAGGTTCACCCACTCTGTCTGAGTAGCCAATCTCTGCTTTAGTGGCAGAGCAGTTGAGTCTCGCTCCTTATCTTGTAAGCTGTCATCCTCCAGGTGGTCTGTTGGAAATTATGTTCACTAAACACTCATTCAGAACCTCTTATCCTCAATTTAATGCCTCATCCTAGATTTGAAACTCCCACACTTTGTCCAAGACCAATGTTAGGTGTGCAGGTGGTCTCTGGTTTAGCAGCAGAACCTTGCCTCTCCAGGCAGTGTTTAATGAAAACATTGACATGGACATTTTGGGTCCCTTTTACATTACACAGACACACTCATGCATAGCGCTGGTTGGATGTGGTATTATGTGAGAGGTCAGAGGTCGCAGAGGAGGGATGTGTTGTTAATTTCACAGGGTTAGGGAACTGTGGACTCACATGGAATACAGATCACTTAACACAGACCTGCCACGACGCGCCGACTCTCTCTTTTGACCCCTCCCCCATCTCCTTGTTTGTTAAGCACATATTTTAGGCCAGTGAACCAGAGTACATGTAGAAGTAAGCACAATGTCTGTGGGGAAAAGGGGTCTGGCATAGTACCAAGAGAAGTGACATTAGTCCCGTAGCTGTGAGTGTGTGTGCCCCTGCTGGTGTGTGATTAGTTCTGTTTCACAATGACAGCATTGTCAGCGTTAGCCACTTCTCGTCTCTAATAGGCAGTGTATGTATCAGTGTGTGTGTGTGTATCGACTCTTATCTCACGGGTTGTGTAGATCTTAGTCTTTCAAATGATGCATTTAAGAAAACAGATTCCTAATGTGATTCGCAGAATAAAGTTAAAATGATTTGCATCACAAATAAGCCTCTCCTAATTGGTGCATATTGATGATAAGTTTGCTAATAGCTTCTCTCTTTTAATGTGCTAACGTTTGTTAATCGGTGATTACATTTCAAAATCTCTCATGCTGTCACTTGATGCATGAAAATCCGAAAGCTTTTTGGCTCCCCAGATAAAGAAATGACAGTCATGCAGCTTCCCAACTGTTAGTGAAGGAAAACCTTTTAGTCTCGCTGGGCTAAATATCTCGCTCACCTGTTCAAAAAGTAAAATTCCCCTCTTTATAGGATTGTGCCTAAGCCCTTCATTCTTCAGATAAAGTAAATCAGGCTGCATACTTTCACTGTTTAAGCTTCAAAAGGGCTATCCACTGAAATCGGAGATGCCGTCTACCTTTTTAGATTAAACTGTGAGGAGATATAGAAATCGTACGAAAGAATACAACGCTCGGCCTCCCATACTGCAGAGGAGGAATTACCGCACTCTTTGGCAAGTGCTGCCGCTTTGCACAGATATTTCAGTCATGGCTTTGAATGAAATCTTGCAGTCATTCATTTGAAATTCAACCGAAGGTTTCAGTCAATATTTGCTCTAGAAATATGCAAGTCCCTCTGTGAGACGGCGATACAAAAATCTCTGAGATTGGAAACAGGGTGAGGGACCTCTCAGCTGCCATATTTTACATTTTGGTATTATTCATTTATTTTGGCTTATATATAGTCACCTCATCCATGGCTCACCTATTGTTTGTTACTCTTCACAAGAGGCTTGTTGTGTATTCTTCCTCTCAGTTTTAATAAGCTGAACCAAATCATCTCTTTTTTTTCTACAGGCAGCTTCATCTCTGCAAATAAACGGTGACTTTATTCCCGTGAAATCCTCAGATGACACAGATCTTTCTTTTGCATAAAGCATGAAGAACGGCCCTAATATGGTTGGCATTCATCTCTTTAAGTGGACATTTCCATGACTCCTGGAAAGAAAGCAAAAAAAAATGAAAATGAAAGAAAGAGCCAAGGAAATGAGCGTAAGGAGTGACCAGTCTCGGCGTCCGCTCGAAGGTGCACCGCGACCAGGCAGCAGACCGGCGGTCCCCGACTTTGTGGATGAGCCAATGCCCACTGAACCCCCAGCACCGACGGCCCGAGCCTGGATGGCCGGGTGTTTCCTGCATCAGGACGGACCTTCCCCTGGCCCCAGCCGGATGGTCAAGCTAGAGGGGAAACCAGTGCAGGCCTTGTTGGATTCCGGCAGCTCAGTTACCCTAGTGCAACCTACCCTGGTAAAACCAAGGCCCGAACAGAAGTCAGAGTTGCCACTGACGTGTGTGCACGGAGACACCCGCTATGTGCCGGCCCGCACGGTTCGGATTTCAGCGGAGCCCGGGACCTGGGCCATCGAGGTGGGTATTGTGCGAGACCTCCCCATACCTCTGCTCCTGGGACGGGACTGGCCGGGGTTCAAGAAGCTCCTCCTCGTCCCCAGGACACCAGGCCGTACCGCCCGGCACGGGCCACGGCGAAACCGTCGGGGACCGCCCAGCCCGAGACCGGGGCTAGTCTGGTTTGAGAAAGGGGTAGGGGGGTGGTATTAGGCCGATGAGGGTGGTGGGATGGGCCTAGCTGCAGCTTTGGTCCAATTATGGCACGTGGATTGCTGTCAACCCGACTGCACCCAAAGTACGGACACTATTGATCTAATGTCAGACAGACCGGCCAGCTGCCAGGACCCTCCAGTACCACTGAACCTTCAACTCCCCCCTACCCATGCCCCCTGCCCTCTTAAACGGCTGCTGAAATCAGGTTAAGGCTGGCAGGTAGGGGTGTACACTGGAGGTCAGCGTGGTTCTCTGCTAAATGCTCCTCAGACTGCTGGACGAGGCTGACTTGAGAGTGATACAGGCCATACTACTGTCTATATGTGTCCATCTGTGAGAAGCGGAGCGATTGTGTGTGTGTGTTTGTGTGTTTATGGGCACCTCTTCCCCTGTGCGTGCTGAAAAGTGGTTGATTCGAGATGATGAAAAGGCCATTGCAATTAGTCTGCTCTGGTTAGCTGTGCCGGGGTGGCGCCTCAGTGTTTGAGCGTGTGGCAGCTGCCGATAACTTCAGCTTCCAGAAAACAGACAATTAGACCCGAGTGGATCGAGCCGGCATCTGTCAGCTGTACTGTACAGACCTTTGGAACAGCCACAGCCAAACGTCCCAGCAGTTCAAAAGGCAATGATACAGAGCTCCGCTGTTTAACATCAGTTAATCAAGCCACATTTACACTCAGCATACTACATTAACATTTTGAGTTAGTTTTATTTATTTATTTATTTTATCTTACTTTGCTTATGTAAAAAAAAAAAAGCAGAATGGTTTGGTAAAATACAAGTCTTTTTTTATACAAAGAAATCAACATGAAACAATGTTCACAAACAAACGTATTTCTGTAATATGACATTTCAGAGTGAAGAATGATTTTTAAAAAGAAAAAAGTAGGGAATGACTTTATGCATCAGGAATTAATGGTATAAACCATAATGGTATAAAG
>NW_015670980.1:425468-426698 GCF_001515625.1 Sinocyclocheilus rhinocerous | reverse complement strand
GACAATTAGCCCCGAATGGATCGAGCCGGCATCCGTCAGCTGTACAGACCTTTGGAACAGTCACAACAAAACGTCCCAGCAGTTCAATAGGCAACGATACACACAGCTCCACTGTTTAACATCAGTTAATCAAGACACATTTACACACTGCATTCACTTTTTGAGTTAGTTATTTTATTTATTCTCATCTTACTTTGCTTATATATAAAACTAGAATTTGGAGCAGAATGGTTTTTGAAGAGGTTTGGTGCAATGTGTTTTTTTTTATACAAATAAATATTGAAGTCAACATGAAACAATATTCACAAACAATCTTATTTCTGTAATATGACATATTTCAGAGTGAAGAATGATGTTTAAAAATAAGTAGAAAAAAGTAGGGCATGATGCACTAGATGCATTCTAGGACACCTCGTGACAGCCCAGCGCGCCCAGCAACGCCTGTACGACCGGCCCGCCCAAGCCCGGGAGTTCCAGCCAGGCGATCGTGTGGTAGTTCTGGTCCCGACAGCTGCGTGTAAGTTCCTAGTGACCTGGCAGGGGCCCTACACAGTAGTGGAACGAATGGGACCGGTTACGTACCGTGTGCGGCAACCCGGCCGCCGACGAACGGAGCAAATCTACCACGTTAACTTGCTCAAGAAGTGGGTTCCCCGGCCCGAGCAACTTGCCGCGCTTGCCCATACCGTCCCTCCAGTAGTGGACGTAGATCCGCAGCTGTCGGCGGCCCAGAAGACGGAACTCGGGGCCCTGGTCAGTCAGTTTAAGGATATGTTCAGTGAGACCCCGGGTAGAACCACGGTCATCGAGCACGAGGTCCGCACACCACCAGGAGTCGTAGTCCGGCAGCGTTGCTAATCGGTGTATTATTTTTAAAGTAGCATATAGAACTTATTTTCTGCCTCATTCTGTGACAAGAAGCCTCGGATCACAAAAGGAAGCATTTGACTGGTGTTGTGGAGCAAAAAGGTTATAATTTTCTCTTTCGTTGGACAACAGGTTTAGAAATGTGAATAAAAGGGAAGTTTAGGCATTTTAATTTTAAGCATGTTTAGCTTAGACAAATATTTCAATCGATCGCTCAGGCATGGCACCGAAATGAGGCACCGAAATCTGCGAATCTATGGTATCGAGCTTTATATATATATATATATATATATATATATATATGTGTATAGTGACGTGACGTGACATGTGGCCAAGTATGGTGACCCATACTCGGAATTAGTG
>NW_015670980.1:412732-425439 GCF_001515625.1 Sinocyclocheilus rhinocerous | reverse complement strand
TAATCTCACTAATACTTTCATTTCAAATTCTAACGTTTGATCTATAAATTCAATTGACACTGAAAAATACAACTGCATTAAATAATATTATGAGATTTTTGAATATACAAACAAGAAATTATGGTGGAAATGATACTTTTCAACGAAATTAAAACGCCAGTAGGTGCCAGTAGTGAGCGTTTAATGAGTGAGTCATTGAGTCGTACATTCAAACGGCAAATTCATCAGATGTTTATGCATGGGCTAATGAAACTTTGACTCAACCGATTCGTTCAAAACACGGAATGAATCAGCAATGAATCGGCTGTTTGCTGTGAGGTGCGCTGTGTTCCACCTAAAATGTAAGTGACCTAATATTATTGTATTTTTATATTGAACTGTTTATAGAACTATTAAACAGTTGTATGGTGAAAACGTTGTGTGGTGTTGCCTAACTATCTGTATTTTAAATATAAAAACTTACCATTTTGAATTTTTACCTCAGGATGCTGAGTTTCTTAGTGTTGCGCGTTTTGATTTCTTCTGGAGGCTGTGTGAGCCTTGCCTCAGCAGCGCAACCTTAGTCATTCAATCTCCTGGAGAGGCTGCGGGAGCCTCGCCTCAGCAGCGCAACCTTATTCCGTCAATAGATGCATTATATACAGTAGCTATATCCACTATTCGTCACTTACTCTACATGTTATAAAATCAAAATAATACTTGTGTTTTGGTGTTTGCATAGTTATTTTTGGTTACTGATGTTTTAATCATGTTATTTGTGTGGCGTTAATGAAGCGTTAAAGGTGGGGTAATCGATTTTTCAAAAACGCTTTAGAAAACTGATTTGGGCCGAGTAGCAAAGCAAACTTGTAGCCAATCAGCAGTAAGGGGCGTGTCTACTCAAAATGTGGAGGAGAGAGCGTTCAGTGCACAGGACAGACATTAGCCGAGCCGAGCGACAGAAAGATAGAGATGGCGGATAAAAAACAAAAGAGGAAAACGTCTGCGGAACAAAAGAAGGCTTAAGGCAATAAGGCAAGAAGTAGGACCCGTGTAAATATCGGATCAGCTTTCCAGCGCTGGAGAGAACTCAAGGAGCGGAAGGCCTGCGATCGGACGCTGAGGTTGCTTTGTTTCTTCTCGATAGGTGAGTAACACCTGTCTACACTGGATGCGACAAAGCGACCGTTGAAAATCATTTGAAATTTGTGTCAATACGTCATTAATAGAACGCAGCAGCAGTTTTCTGTCAGGTATTTGTCATGTAGTGCCACGCCGCATCCAGTGTAGACCATAGATATGTATATATATATATATATAT
Source organism: Sinocyclocheilus rhinocerous (assembly GCF_001515625.1). Taxonomy (NCBI): domain Eukaryota; kingdom Metazoa; phylum Chordata; class Actinopteri; order Cypriniformes; family Cyprinidae; genus Sinocyclocheilus; species Sinocyclocheilus rhinocerous. Next base: position 424,139 of record NW_015670980.1, on the reverse strand, counting down.
ATATATATATATATCTATGGTGTAGACAGCATCACTGATTATGAGTTCTATAGTATTTTGTCGCGCCGCACCACTTTCGTCCGGTGTAGACATGGTGTAACATTGGTTTTGCTTTGTTTCACAGAACTAATCGTTGCCTGTGTTGGTCCAAGCCTCAGTTACAAATTTGAAAATGTCAAATACAAGAAATAGCACAAAAAAAAGACAGAATAAAGATACAGCTGAAATAAACAGGGCTTTAAGTTTTTCACCGAAGTCTATAGTATAGTATTCAGGTACAGAAATACTACATAAATTGAATAAAGTAATCAAATGTAAAGCAACACTGGATAGTTTACACTGTATAAATAAATACAGGAGAATCCTTACAATTAAAGTTACAAAAGTTATTCAGTCAAGAGCAGTAATTTTCTCTTTGTCTTTTGCTTTTAGATTAATGGACAGCAACAGGTTATGTTGGGGTGTATTCACACCAGGAAAGTCTGCTAGTTTACTTGCTTTGGTTCGGACCAAATACAATGTTGATTTTTTTTTTTTTTTTGTCTGGTGTGGTTCACTTTCACACTGTCATTTTTGCAAGTGAACGAGAAATTGTAAACAAAACCACACATATGCTAAAGTCATCCATTCTTTGGTTCATCCATTCAACCGTACCAGAGTCCGTTTGGAAGCGAACAGAGATCACCTCTTCAGCTGGGTCTCAGTACGGTTGTTTGGTCCGCACTCAAGGGCGATTGCTGTATCACACATGCCCAAAAGATCCACACCAAGGGGGGAAACGAACTTGAGTTCAATTAAATCGAACCAAACAAGACAGGTGTGAAAACACCTTTAGACTGTTGTCCCTTTAAGACCTGCACAGATTCAATACACTATTGCATATGTGATTTCTTTCTCAACTGTTTATGTTCACTTAAAATATAACAGTGTGCGCATGGCTGAGATCCCACCTGCCTCACTCTCCCCACATCGGGAGGATTCTCCAGTGCTCTGCACCCATGAAGACCAGCATCACTCTTGTGGTGAGAGTGGCATGGTCTCATTTGGCAGTTCAGAGGAAGACGATAGTCATGACGTCACGTCTCTGGCCGCTTTGAATGCGGAGGAGTGGTTGAATGAGCCAGATGATTCTCAGCACAGGCTGGACTCCGAGCTCATCCAGGTCATCTCCAAGAATGTCGAGGAGCTGGGATTGAACTGATCGGCTATGACTGAGCCTGTCCGGAGCTGCCTCGATAAAACGTTCTTGCAGGCTCCTCAGCTGGAATATCTCGGTGGATGTACTGACCCATGAATGGCCAAAAATGCTCCTGTATGCCTTTTCTCTGGTGGCCCTGCAGCAGGATCAGGGTGAACAGACATTCGGTCCTCCTGGTGGCTCCACTCTGGTAGATTCCACTGCGGAGGGATCTTCTCTTTCAAGCAGGCGGGAGAAAGGGATATTCCCATAGCATCAGCTAATCTGGGGGCATGTCTCCTTCCAACGTTAGTAAACAAAGTATTCTCTTTGTGCTTGAATGGTTTAGAATTGCTTGAATGTTTAATTTAACAAGACTAAAAAAATACACACAAGGGATAAATTACATCAACTATCCCCAGTGTCTTTTACACTGAAAAGTTAGTGAAAATGATTTAAATCATGCGGAACACCTGCAATGCCTCAACAAAATGCAAGCCCTGTCTGTACAGAGGGAGGAAAATTATTATTAAACAGTAATAATAATAATTAAATAATAATAATAAACAGAAGCAGGTGCTCCAGTTTTCCTACTTTATTCACACTATATTAGGTCTACATCAGGATTCCTCAGATCTGGTTGTGGAGGGCCACTGACCTGTATAGTTTAGCTCTTACCGTAATCAAAGACACCCAAGTAATTGGGGTGTGCCATATCATACCGTCCACGATAATACGGTATACATTTTTACATGATAAAAAAAGTGTCATAACGCGATATCAATTATATAGTGACGTGATGACGTATGGCGGATATACATTCCCTAGCGTGCACAACAGCAACACCACAAACCCAATAGGTGTGTTCGACTTGAAGCAGCGCTGCGCAGACTGATCGGTGTATGACATTAAAGTATCGCGAGAGCGGTTCTAGAGCATATTCGAGCGCACACTCTTACCTTCAAAAATAGGCGAAGTGCATATCTTTAGTGTGATATAATTTTGAGGTTATATCGCCCACCCCTACCAAGTAAGCTAATAAAGGTTTTCAGAGTTACTAGGTACCAGGCAGGTGATTTTGCAGGATTTGAGCTAAATTCTGCATTGAATTGGCCCTCATGGCTGGATTTGAGGAACCCTGGTCAACATGCTCTAATAAATAATTATCTGGATTCTCTGTGCAACAGAAACCTTTTAGTTGTCATTGTGCAGCTAAACAATTACTTCTTGGAGGGCTTGAGGATAAACCTTCAGAAAATTATTTTGTTGTGAGGCATCAGATAAAATTTCTGGTGTGATTTTGGACTCTTGCACAATGCAGGCACAGCCATATCTCCTGCTCATATTTAGGTGTTGTGTCCTTGTCTAGATCAATTCAGGGCAGGACGAGTGGTTCACATAGGTCTGTGTGGAGCTGATCTGGAAAAGGTTTGGAGGAGCGGAGGTGGACCTGTTTGTGTCCTACGAAGCATCCCATTACCCCTTTTGGCTCTGTCTCCTCCATCACCTCTGGGGATAGATGGTCTGGTACAGATGTGGCTGAGGGCCTACTTGTGGCAGTTCTGTTGAGAGTCCAGTAATCTGTTGGTGACTCCACTTTGGCTGGGGGCAGCATGTGGCAACCTTAATCCAGATATGTAGAAATCTGGGTTTGGCCTCTGAATGGAGCATTATGGTTCCAGTCTCGTGTCTGAGACTATAGAGAATATGTTGAATATAAGAGGCCCAAGCAGCCCAAGACTGGTTGCCCACTGAAGCTAAGCAGGGCTGAGCCTGGTCAGTACCTGGATGGGAGACCTCCTGAGAATATACTAGGTTGCTGTTGGAAGAGGTGTTATTAAGGCCAGCAGGGGGAGCTCACCCTGTGGTCTGTGTGGGTCCTAGCGCCCCAGTATAGTGACGGGGACACTATACTGTCAAACAAGCACCGTCCTTCGGATGAGACGTTAAACCGAGGTCCTGACTCTCTGTGGTCATTAAAAATCCCATGGCACTTCTCGTAAAGAGTAGGGGTGTAACCCCGGTGTCCTCGTCAAATTCCCTCCGCTGGCCCTTGTCAATCATGGCCTCCTAATAATCCCCATCCACTTGATTGGCTCTATGTCTCTCTCCTCTCCACCTGTAGTTGGTGTGTGGTGAGCGCACTGGTGCCGATGTCCTGTGGCTGCTGTCGCAACATCCAGGTTGATGCTACACACTGGTGATGGTTGAGGAGAGACCCCACCCCACATGATTGTAAAGCACTTTGGGTGTGCAGCAATACACAATAAAGCGCTATATAAATGCCTCACTCATTCATAATTCATCCATGTGTGTGTCACAGCCCAGTCACCAGCCAGTCACTAAACCACATTAAGGACTCCATTTCCTGATCCCCAATCAACACACCTGCCACCATTCACCTCATTACCTACCATATAAAAGCAGTCACCTTTCGCTCCTTTATTGTCTGGTCTCGTCATTGGTATTTCCTACATGTTGTGGGATACACTTCCCTACTCCTCACCAGCTCTACTCACCTGAATCATGGTGTCTCGATCCACCTTCCAGAGAATCCTCCGTCTGTCCGCTCTCTGAGCCCTCGAACATGGAAAAGGAATATTAAACCAAGTTATCATGAGATAAGTCCAACGAACTATTCTAAAAGACTTTCTGTTCACCTGAGTTTGTGCCTGATGTCTACGAAGACTCCTTTAGTTTAAGCTACCTGTGGATAAAGAAAGACTATTTACTTTCCCAGTTTCTCCGTTAATATATGATGTTATGTTGACTTCTGAACTTACCTGATTTCCAGTTCTGATCCCGGCTTCAATAAACTTGCTGTACTCACTTATCTGTGTTCTCTGTTTCATGACAGCGTGTTTGCGTCATATAAAGGAAAGGAAAAGGGGGGAAAAAAGCCAGGCAGTGGAAGTAACTTGAAGCCACAACAACTGAACCTCGTACCGGAAAGAATTAACAGGCAAAAAGGTAAAGCGACAGTATCCATAATAAAACATGAATCAACATAGTTTGCATAGCTTTACATTTGCTGTGTATTGACTAGGTTCACAAAACAATTTTAATATTGATAACAATGCCAGTCTCTAACCCAGTTACTACTTTGATGTATTCGCCTACACTCTAAAACATGCTGGGTTAAAAACAACCCAACTTGGGTTATTTGGCAACCCAGAGCTGGGTAAATATTGGACAGAACACATGCTGAGTTATTTTGACCCAGCTGGTTGGGTTAAACATTTTTACCCACCATGCTGGGTTGTTTAATTTAAGTAATCTATTGTTTAATAGATGGTCCAGGTCAGGAAGCAGACAGACTGGCTAAACCGACCGTCTGCTAGCTGCCTCATGTCACAGAAATCAGTTAATTCTGAGCACATAGAGACTCTTTCACCTAGATATCACACTATAGAGAGTGTGTCTGTTCCCCGAACTAGAAAATACAAAAAACGTCCAAACCAATTACCCGGATCCAGTACGTATCCAGCCCAGATGGTGGATCAGCACCTAGGGAGGACCTCTACAGCCCTGAATGTCAGCGGAGACCAGGACAACTAGATGAGCCCCAGATACAGATCCCCTGTAATGACCTTGTCTCAGACGACCACCGGGACAAGACCACAGGAACCAGTTGAGTCCTCTGCACAATGTGACATTGCTGCAGCCTGGAATTGAACTGCTGGTTTCGTCTGGCCAGAGGAGAACTGGCTCCCCGACTGAGCCTGGTTTCTCTCAAGGTTTTTTCTCCATTCTGTCACTGATGGAGTTTTGGTTCCTTGCCGCTATCGTCTCTGGCTTGCTTAGTTGGGGACACTTAATTTCCATTGATATCGTCGACTTGATTGCACAGACACCATTTAAACTGAACTGAGCTGGATGATAACATCACTGAATTCAATGATGAACTGCCTTTAACGGAAAATTTTGTGTTTACTATTGTCATTTTGCATTGTTGACACAATATTTTCCTAATTAATGCTGGTCTGTTGCTTTGACACAATCTGTATTGTTAAAAGCGCTATATAAATAAAGGTGTCTTGACTTGACTATACGCAACAGCAATTTATTAAGCAAGAACACCCATGGACAAAATACAAGACAAATTGAATTTATTTGGGTGAATACAGCATAGTTTACAATATTACATGCATCTAAAATCCTTTAACAAGCATTTTAGAAATAAAAAAGGCACATTTAAAAGTAACATTTTAATTTAAGTATATTCAACCGTTCTCTGTAATCGCTTTTTACCGAAATAATGCTGATTCTCGTGCCGGTGTGTCACCGAATTCGCGGGGGTATTGCGAACTTTAGACCGCGGCCTCGCGTTTCACTCGTAGCTGAGAGATGGCAAGACTGACTCCGAAACATGCCCAAAAACAAACAGTACTGAGATTAGAGAACATATTTTAACATCAAATTAAATTACACTCAGTATTATAACAAATAAAATCCATTTATGTTATGCAAGGCAAAGGACTTTCCAGCACAAAGCGACCGCTGCTGACGCAGCTGACATCTCGTCCTTATGTTGCCTTGCGTAAAATAATATAATTTACAGCACATGAAAGACTTTATAAATGAATAAAATGTATACAAACCTTTATTTCCCGGAAAGAGTGCACCGAATCGGCAGCAGCGGCGCTGAGAACCGTTCTCTCCTGTAGGATGCAAAAGGCCCGCTCTGACTGTAACTCAGCAGCTGGGTTGTTAAGAAGTTTCATCGGAGACAAGCTCAACCCAGTGGTTAGGTAGAAATAAATAACCCAGCGTTAAAAATGACCCAGCACCTGGGTAAAAATCTTAAAAGTAATCCAATAAAATGACCCAACAAGTGGAACCCAGCATTTGGGTTAAAATAAATAAATAAATAATCCAGCACCTGGGTAAAAATATTAAAAACAAGCTAATAAAAGGACCCAACAGGTTGAACCCGGCATTTTTTAGAGTGTATAAATAGCCTTACCAAACTAATATGTCTACTGCCAGCTTTGACAAGCTTTTAATATTTTAGTTTTTAAATAATTGAGGTTACAATTTATTTTAAGGTGTCCTTGTTACAGTGTCATTATACATTTAAATACTGAGTAATATTAATTAACTACATGCACTTACTATATAGTTAGGGTTGGGTTTAGGTTTACTTGCATGTAATTATGCATAATGTATTGTTGTTATTATAACAGTAAGTACATGTAAAATGTGTACCAAGGACACCTTAAAGTGGTACTATAACGGAGTTCAACCAGTCAAAACAACAAGATAAGCTACTTACCTGCTTGTAAGACATATTTTTGGATATTCATTTTTAGTTATTTTAGGAGTTTGATGTCAATAGTGACATTTGCATCGATAACACGATCATCTGTAACCATGGCCACAGTGGTGTGTTTCAAGACATCAGATTCATCCATGCAGATAGGGAAGCCTAAGCACAACTCAAGTCATTACCAAAATAATGTTAATCCGAGTAATTTATAGTTTTATGTTTTAACCACTAGAGGGTCAAAAGTTTAATAAAATTTAGTCTAGCTTTAATACCTCAAAGATAACTGCCAGCTGCACAGCGCCCCTGAGCCACACACACAAACAGCAACAATAATAAATATGAATTTATATTTATATGATGTGACAGAAAATCATCTGTGCAAAATATATGCCCCGTAAGTTTGACCCAGCAAGATTGTCTTGGCCAACCACCTTCACCAGTAAGATCACACTGGTGAACAAGCTTCACCAGCTTTGTTTTGCTTCAGAAGAGCTTGACTATCCTGGTGCACAAGTTAGACCAGCCAGAACCTTTGCCCAACAGCATAAGCAAACATAGTCTGGGTGGTCTTTGTGCGAGACGTCTGAGGCTGAGACAGGGTAGACTTCAAAAAACCAAAAATAATCTCATGGCATCTCACCTAGCTCTATCTCAAAAACTGACATGCTTTCTCACGCTTCCATAGGCAGATGTTCACATAAAAAGAGCCCTAACTGAAATGAAACCTTAATAAGTGTCCTATATGAGTTATTAATGACAGCAAATTCATGAAGGCTCAGGCACTATGTGAACTCCAACTCATATAAACCACCTGAGAAATTAGGCCAAAGCCTGTCCCTCAAGGGCAACCTCAGAGGTTAGCTAATGAGGTGTAAATGTGTAAACAGCATAAGTATTGCACCAATTCTTTTCTGATCTTAATCTAATCTTATCTTAATTTAAAAATTGTCAGCAAACTGGCCAGAAACAGAGGCAAGTATGCAAAACAGCAGTTTTATTGACAGACGGGCTGGGACAATGAGAAGCAACGATCAGAAGGTGAGTAATATGCAGATGTAAAGATTTCAGGTCTCTTAGCTGATGGTAACAGATGATTGTCTCTTGCAGGTGATCCGGAGGAGCGAAGGAGCGGTGGAGAACGGGAGCGGTGGAGCATCTAAGGGTAAGTAAACACCGGTAAGTAGCAAGGTAAGTAGTGAGGCTTAGTTCGGTAATGCAAACTGTAGACCAGACGATGAGGCAGTGTGGAGAGTGTGGTGAGATAGGGAGCTTAACGAGCTGAGGCAGGTGCGGGCAATCAGTGCCCTGGTGATTGGGATCTGGTGTGCGCTGGGGCTGATGACTGTAGTGACTGTGGTGACTGGGACTCCCTGCCAGTCCTGACATTACTCCCCCCTCCCGGAAGGCGTAACCTCGTGCCATAGATGTGCCAACCGTGGAGGGAGGGTGGGGGTTCAGGAGGAGGGCAAGGAGTCGAAGAAGTGCTGGTAGGGAGGCAGGCAGATGACCGAAGAGGCGAGGATGGTGGGGAGATAGTAGCTCCCTTTGGCTCTGAACTGGACCTGGACGCCCACTCAGGGCAGTACTCTGAAATGGGGACCCTCTCTGGGCTGCATTCTGGAACTGAATCTCTCTGGGCTGGACTTGGGGACAGCTACCCACTCTGGGATGCATACAGGAACCAGAGCCCTCTCTGGGTTATATTCAGGGATTGAAGCCTCCTCTGGGCTATCCTCGGGGACATGAGCCATCTCTGGGTCAGATTCAGGAACGGGAGCCCACTCTAGGCCAAACTCAGTGACGGAAGCCCTCTCAGGGCATGACGTGAGAACTGGAGCCCTCTCTGAACTGGACTCGGGGTCCGAGACCTTCCCTGGTCCATACATAGGAACAGCTGCCTTTTCTGGGCGTGACGTGGGGACAGGAGCCCCTTCTGGGCTGGACCCAGGATCAGAGGCCCTCCCTGGGTCATACGTGGGAATAGCAGTTCTCTTGGGGCCTGACGTGGAAAATCAAAGCCCTCTCTGGGCTGAACCCCTCCAAGGTTTTATATCGTCCGAGGCCCTCCATGGGTTATACGCGGGAACAGCCGTCCTCTCCGAGCTGGATGTGGTAACAAGAGCCTTCCTTGGGCTAGACTCAGGATCTGTGGCCCTCCTTGGGCCAGACAGGAGAACTGCAGCCCTCTCTGGGTTGAACTCGGGAACTGAGGCTCTCCCTGGGCCATACAGGAGAGCTGGATGGGACCAGCGGAGATGAAGGAGAGTTGGACGCCTTGTTGAGCTCTGTGAATTGAGTGGGGTCCCGGTTGAGCTCTGGAGAGCATTCTGGGGCAGACTCTCGACTCTGGTCCGGGGCTAGAGCCATATCTTGACTCTGGTCCGGGGCTAGAACCATCTAGGGCTGCACGATTAATCAAATGCTATTGTCATGCGCATCTTTTCAGTAAAGCCGGTTCTGTGATTAGTAGTAAATCTCTAGCACGTGCTTTCAGATGGAGCAGCATTTACTACACAGAGCCGTAGTTCACGGTCAAGCTACCCAAAATCACGTTCATAATCGCAAGATTATCAGTCAAGTATTTGAAATAAATCCTTCTGTGAGATGATGTGGCTTCTTACACAGAATAAGGCACGCAACATTTCATAGTATTCTAAGCAGTGATAAAGACTATGTCGATTAGCATTGCATTATTATATACTTTATTATAATAAAAATTAGAAGACGAACTCGGATAAACAATATATTGTCATAGTCATGTGTTTATTAGTCACGTTAAATTAATGAAAGCAGTTAAATCTTCTGTTAAGGATTTCCTGGGTTTCTTCTGCGAGGCGTATTTGGAGTTTCAGCACGTGAGCGCCCTTTGGCCTTCAGATGGAGATTCACTGCTGATCACAGAACCGTGCTTCACTGAAAGATACGCATGACAAATCGCAGCTTCTGCCTAATCGCGATTTATCGCCTTTGCGATTTAATTTTGATTGTGCAGCCCTAGAACAATCTCTCGACTCTGGTCAGGGGCTGGAGCCATCTCACGATTCTGGTCAGGGGCTAGAGCCATCTCTCCACTCGGGTCATGGGCCAGGGCCGACAGTCTTTTCCTCCTCATTCTCCTTTTTGGGGCTGAGGTTAAGGAGATAGCTACTGTCATCATAGGGCTTGGGAGTGAATCAGCTGGCGGGCTTGACAGTGGAGCAGCCGGTAAACTTGACTGTGGAGCAGCCGCCATTTCTGGGCTGAGGACAAAGGAGCTTGGAACTGAAGAATTGAAAAGGGATGCGGATTTGAGTGCTGTTTGATGTCCATCTATGAGCTCGGTTGGGTGATGGGAGCCATTAGTTAGGAATGTGGAGGGTCCCGGCGTGGGATGAGCTGGAGAGGCAAGGTGTGTTTCAGAGGGGGCTGGATGAGGATGATTTTCATTATTCTTAACTTCTACCTCAAAAGTAGAACCATTCAAATAAATGAGGAGATTAATCAACTCCACCAAGGGAAAACCACACGTAGGTAGATCACAACGAATCGTTTCCTCATCCAGACCAAACTGAAAACAAGCACCGAGTGCTGCGTCGTGCCAGCTCACCCGGTAAGACAGCTCGAGGAATTCCTCCACATACCTTTCCAATGGCCGACATCCCTGCCGCAGACACCACAGCTGGTCCTCAGCCCAATTCATATTTGATGGTCTGGTCTTCTGTCAGCAAACAGGCCAGAAACACAGAGGTAAGTATGCAAAACAGCAGTTTTATTGACAGACGGGCTGTGGCAATGAGAAGCAACGATCAGAAGGTGAGTAATATGCACATGTAAAGGTTTCAGATTTTTTAGCTGATGGTAACAGATGATTGTCTCTTGCAGGTGATCCGGAGGAGCATCTGAGGGTGCGTAAACACAGGTAAGTAGTGAGGCTTAGTTCGGTAATGCAAACTGTAGACCAGACGAGGAGGCAGTGTGGAGAGTGCGGTGATATAGGGAGCTTAACGAGCTGAGGCAGGTGCGGGCAATCAGTGCTCTGGTGATTGGGATCTGGTGTGCGCTGGGTCTGGTGACTGGGGTGACAGTGGTGACTGTGGTGACTGATGCCTTGTCCAAATACCCGCATTTGCGGTCTTGGCTACTTGAGAGCGCGTGCGCGCGACTGGAAGTAAGTACACAAAACTGTCCCAGGTCTTAAAAACACCAAAGCAGAGTGCCCTTAAAGCAGACTAAATCCACACTATCTCGAATACCGCTCCGGAGCGCTATTCGAGGTTGGGATCTGGTGTGCGCTGGGTCTGGTGACTGGGGTGACAGTGGTGACTGTGGTGACTGATGCCTTGTCCAAATACCCGCATTTGCGGTCTTGGCTACTTGAGAGCGCGTGCGCGCGACTGGAAGTAAGTACACAAAACTGTCCCAGGTCTTAAAAACACCAAAGCAGAGTGCCCTTAAAGCAGACTAAATCCACACTATTTTGAATACCGCTCCGGAGCGCTATTCGAGGCTTAGTGTATCCCATCATGTTCTGGAAATAAATCGTGAGACTTTTTGCCGGGATCGCGCGAGAGGTAATGGAAACCTTTCCAGTGTAAGTTAGATATTAATATAATAAATATATATTACATATAATTAGGTAGAAAAACAAAGTGTTGCACGTTTTATTGGTGTAAAGATGAGTAGTGTTGATATTTATTTTGTAAACATTTGCAACTGCTTTTTATCACTTAATTAGAAGCACCACAAATTAAATTGTGTCATGTTATAGGGACTACTGACTGAACAGACATTTAGAATTTGATTTTAAAATACAAAGTATTTAAAATTAAAATTAAAATAATGCTATGTAAACACTTGCATTTTTACAACTCTATAAGTGTTTCCCATCAGGTAATGAAAAGTCTTCATCCTCACTTGAACACTTGGGCCAAATAGAGGAAATATGTCATATAAGTAGTCAAGTGGTCAAGTGCAAAGACCCC
>NW_015670980.1:408105-412156 GCF_001515625.1 Sinocyclocheilus rhinocerous | reverse complement strand
TTTTTTTTTTTCAAAATGTTAAGATTCCAAGTATTGATTGATTGATTGATTGTAGAGGTCTGCACAGCATGACTTCACTACTACTTCCATACCTACCCGCTTTCACAGACTGGTGCCTTGCGTACAATGAAGTAAATATTCATTTGTAAGTGAGCACAGAGCCCAAGTGTTTACATTTATTCATAAATCTAGTTAATTGTAGTTCTCTATATGACGTGACGTGACGTGACATGACATGTGGCCAAGTATGGTTACCCATACTAGGAATTAGTGCTCTGCATTTAACCCATCCTTAGTGCACACAAACAGCAGTGAACACACACCGTGAACGCCACACCCGGAGCAGTGGGCAGCCATTTATGCTGCGGCGCCCGGGGAGCAGTTGGGGGTTCGGTGCCTTGCTCAAGGGCACCTCAGTCGTGGTATTGAAGGTGGGAGAGAGCGCTGTACATTCACTCCCCCCACCTACAATCCCTGCCGGTACGAGACTCGAACCCACAACCTTTGGGTTACGAGTCCGACTCTCTAACCATTAGGCCACGACTTCCCCTCAACCCACGACTTCCCCTCATTCCCCCCTATATTAAGCCATAACATTTAGTTTTACCATTGAGAAAATTACACACTTCACCATTTAGTGAGTCTCGGTTTGATCTAATCTCATTGTTGTCCAAGAGCAACAACTGAGATATTAAAGACATCTCATTAATATTTTTTTTCTTTCCAGTGAGAACTTGCTTTATCATTCTGCCATTCTTCTGTATTTAATATTCAGCTCTTAGATTAGTAGAGTGCAGCTTTTTAAAATGAAACTCTTTAAATCATGCTCAGAGAGGAAGCTTTGATGTATTTCTAGAGAGTGCTGCCTCTGACTTCTTGACATGTGATTAAAAACCTCATTAAATAATCAATAAATCAGTTTAGTTTCTGAGTCTGGGAGGAGAGCGCAGGCAGACAGAGAAATGGATCATTGTGAGGATTTGTCAACTTTTGGAGGGGAAATCCAATTTTGGTGTGGGTCCCTCTGGAAGGTATTAGTATAGGCACTGAGTGTCCTATCTGTTAGTGATGGGCTTTGTAAATCTGACTGCCTGTGTTTTCCAGCCCAGTCTTTGGTGCAGTGTTGTGCTTAATTTATTGTCCTAATACTAACAGTAAAATGACCCAGATATACACAGTTTGAGCAGTGTTTGAGCAGTACATAACATAAATCACAATCTTTAGTGCCGAGACTAGAGACTTTAAGCATTTTGAGATATGCCAGTTCCTATTTTACTGTTTATAATACATTAAATACTACATTAAATAGTCAAGTCAAGTCATATGTGCAGTTGTATGTAAAAGACGCATAAAAGTTTATCTTCTGGGTTAAAATGGGAAGAATATTGTGTGAATGTGCTAACTAACTAATGTTTCATAGTTAAAAGTTACTTTGAGCAGTTTACAAATGTTATTTTAAAGGTTTTTGTCGTGTATTCAAGCTATGAGCTAACGGCTGATCGTGACGCACATCATGCTGGCAGGTGAGGCCTAAGCGCATCATTTAAAAAATGCTCTTTGCACATCTATGCAATTTCAATGTGTTAATGTTAGATGAAAATGAAGTTAAATATGTTGAATGTTGTTTATTTGCGGATTAACTGCTGTATAAGAAACAGTGCACTCCCTTCTTGCTCATTTCCGTTATTCACTGTTTGAGAGGAAGGGTTGCACTCGCGCCGCGCCGCGCGTTATAGATGGGTCTTTAATCTAGATTTAAACTAAACTTAACTCAGGAACGGGAGCCCTCTCTGGGCTGGAGGTGGAAACCGGAGCCCTCTCTCCTTCGGAGTTGCACAGTCCCGAATCCGTAATTAACTTTCTCTGCGCTCTCACTGTCCGTGGCTTTCTCCCTTGCGGCAGGCGTTGTAGCTGGCTCTTGCACATGGTCTGACGATCCGAGAGGCTCTGGCTCCGTGGCGATCCTCAGCTCTGTCGCACTCCTTGGCGATGGCTCATCGGTTGCGACAGGCTCGGGCTCTCTGTCATCGGTAGGCTCGGGCTTGCGCTCCGCGCAGCGGGGAGATGGTGGGCTGGGCTCTGGGTCTGGCTGTGCTCTGGATAGACACTCTCCAGACACCGGATAATGACTTCCCTCCAGCTCAGTCCAGAGGTGTCTGGGAGGTCGACGGGATGATAGTAATTTGCCCCAATCCAGAACAGTGAGTTCAGCGCATCGTCGTTGAACGCCATTAAATTGGCGAGCTGACTGAAATCAACCGCATACTCCAATAGGGAAAGGTCTTTGTGGGCATATATATTGTGTTATGCCCATGTAGTCAACATAACTACTTATCATTTATGTGTAGTTTTCAAAAATGGTAGTTTTAGTTTTATGGACAAATAGCACTTTTAAAGAGCCAAAAGGTCTACAAGACAACCTAATTTCCTTAATTCCTACTTAATTTGTGAATTAAAAAAATGATAAACATTCAAATAAAAGCACAGCAGGTCGGAAATGGACCGGTGATTCAGTGCAACAAGAGACACTTTGTTTCTCTCCCTCACTCTCTGTCTTTACCCCCCGTCATCTACCAATTTAATTGTGCTGAATCTCCGCTAAATGAATTTACAATTTAGACTGAAGTACTCCATGCATTACAACCAATCAAACAAGCACTGTGGAGAATAATCTTAATATAAGATAATTAATAATGCAGATCTCAGATAGGGAAAAACTATATTTCTACCATTCTCTCTGCCTGCCACATACTACCTGACAATTGTTCCTTAACGATTCCCAGTAAATTCCTTAAAATGGTCATTTGTCATCTTGTCACTTCATTTGTGACCTAAAATTCCTCACTAGAGGCATCATCAGATAAATTAATCACTACCCAGGATCCATTTCTCCATTTGTCCCTTGTGCACGCTATTATGTGCTAGCTCTCTGCCAACGCTCTTCATTTACATATATTTAATGGCTTATTCGTGGCTGCTTGTGTCTGACGGTGTGCATACAGCATGTCAGGTGAACTCTCCCCTCTTTTTCATTTTGATGAGTATGAACACGCTTTTTTAGGATCTGCTATTGTTCTCGGAAAGTTTAAAATGCACTCTGTTTTTTTGTGTGTACTTTTAGGAGTGGCAAATACAGTCTTGACTTGACTCGCGTTGGCTTGTGTGACATTATCAAGGATGCTCTTTGATCTGAAATGAAACCTTTAATAAAAACAGACATCGCCTCAAGTAGTTCTCTTAGCATGATTTTAATAATAGAGCACACTGCTGATTTAAATCAATGTTAGTTATAATTATGTCCTTCAGCCTGAGAATGTGAAAGGTATAAAATTTTTACGTGCTTGATGAAAAGTAACACGTGTAAACCTCCATGCTTTTACTCTTAACTGTAAATTGTGCTAAACTCTATTTAAGTGACAATTTCTTTTTAGATTATACATTCAGTACAATACTGAATTCCTGAAATTGTTTGTGAAAGCTGTTCATGTAAGGCAAGGTGGGGAAAAAAACTGTCCGTGTATGTGTTGTTATGAAGCGATCTGACTGATTGCTCAGAGGATGTGATAGAAGTGTCAGTGTTTATGAGGGTTATAGCCTGAGGAAAGAAATTGAGGTGTTGATTAGTCCTGGTTTCAGTAAATAGGAAGTGGTCAAAGTGCAAGGAAATGTATGATATATATTAATAGTGAATATTAATGGGGTAGGTTTATTTTATTTCATTTATTTATTTTGTATTTTTTTTTCAATTTCAGTTTCTGCTGACACAAACCTTAAAACTTTATATGAACTTAGCAGAATTCATAAAATATTTCATATATATTATTTTGTAAGTTGTAACCTTTTAAGTTCCCTTTCAGTCGGTCACTCTCGACGTCACGTCGGATGACCGACGAATTGGGATCTCGTTTAGAGAGACCAATCTACTTCGAGTGTAAACTAAACGAGCCAATGCACATTGGCATGCGATTATTGCATCCAGCTGCCGCTGATCACAGCGTGAGTATAAGTAGGCAGCAGATGCAGCGCATATTCAGCTTTTCGCTGAGGAGCC
>NW_015670980.1:403702-408049 GCF_001515625.1 Sinocyclocheilus rhinocerous | reverse complement strand
TAATGATTTTTAAACTCTGACTCTATCTGCTACGTATACATTGATATACTGGAAGACACACTTACAAACGAACATTATCAATATTGAGCAAGAGACATTTTTATATAATGTTCACACACATTTGAGGCAAAACATTTAACAAAATTAAGATATATAAATGAATGAATGAATGAATAAATAATTTGGTCACTTTTGCCAAACAACAGTTATGTCAAAATTCATTATAACTACATACACTGCGTTACAAAGTTTTATTTTTTATTTTTTCATAATTTTTCTTTGATACATGTGTATGAACTTGAAAGGAAATAGTTTAATTGTAGATCTTGAATGTGTGGTTGTACATTTGAATATTTAGCATAACATAGTGCTCAGGATTACTGCAAGACAGACACTCACTTTCCATGTTTCACTATATGATATGGGCCAGCTATTACATATGAACTAACATTTGTATTTGTTATATTACAATTTCACAAAGTGATGCAATGATAAAACATAATTTCTCTTTAAATGCATCATGCTGGTCAGCTTGTTAAATAAGAAAAAAAGCCTAAAATGAAACTAAACTACAAAAATAAAATGCCTGATATACAATGAAATGGCCTTGAATGAAATCATCAGCAACAGACTTATAAGTCAGGTTTATTTATTTATACTTTATACTGCAGCTGTTGTCAGAGCCAATATAGTTCTTCTTTCAACAAGTTCTTTGCGAACTCCACAGTACACTGTGCCTCGTTTGCAACACAATCTGCAATCAAATGCTCCGAACAAACATATAATCCTCCAAGTCGATCCAAGATGCCATTAAAATAATCTATTTACTTGTTCCTGATGCTGTGATCCTTTTGAAGTCTATACAGAGATGCAAAGGTGCTGTTTAAACAGAATGCATCGGAGCGAATGCTCTTTTGCTTTTCTATTAGTCTTGTTGTCAGCAGAGTGTCAGGAATTGTCAAAACACAAAAGTGCAGACAGCGTTATTTATTATAACATGTTTCATTTGCTTTTGACACAACACAGAACTTGCATCAGGTGTAGACAGATGTCAGCCATTAAAAGCACAAAATATAAATATATGTGAAAAAAATGTGTGTATATATATATATATATATATATATAATTAAATAGGAAACAGTCTCAACGCCCTCTTGCTATTGCATGTAAGTGTTTTGAAAACATTATCCATTATCCATGTTACAGACAAAGCATTGTGAAATTGTTGACTTGTTTGTGATGCAGCTGCTGTCAGATCTAATACAGTTGGCTGTTTCATCTTTCAACCCAAATTTTTTTGCAAACTCTCTATTACATTGTGCCTTGTTTACAAAACAATCTGCAGGGAAATGCTCAGAATAAACATATAATCCTCCAATCAGGGATGCCATTAGAAATTAAACCATCAACTTGTTCCTGATGCTAGGATCCTTCTGAAGTCTGTACAGAAACAGGCCATGTCAAAGTGAACATTCATCCTGTTGTCAGCAGACTCATGCACGTTACATTTTACATTAAACGGTTAGTCCACCCAAAAATGAAAATTCTGTCATTAATTACTCACCGTCATGTCGTTTCAAACCCGTAAGACCTTCGTTCATCTTCGGAACACAAATTAAGATATTTTTGATGGAATCTGAGAGCTGTCTGACCCTGCATAGACAGCAACACAACTGAAATATTCCCATGTCCAGAAACGTAGCAAGGAGGTCTGTAAAATAATCTATGTGACATCAGTGGTTCATCCACAATTATACGAAGCTACGAGAATAATTTTGTACGCAAAAGGAAAAAAAAAGACTTTATTCAACAATTTGTCTCCTCCGCATCACCCTGGTGACATTTTGGAGAGTATCAGCTGGATGTAAACAGCGTATGCTGTTGTGTATCAGCTGTGCCACATGGATACGCTATTTCCGTTCAGATCAAATCACAACAACGTAGGAAACAGATCCGGCGTGACGCAGCTGACACAGAATAGCATACGTTGTTTAGTCCAGCTGATACTCTCCAAAATGGGGCTACAGGGTGATGCGAAGGAGACGGGACATGAGGGTGAGTAATTAATGACAGAATTTTCATTTTTGGGTGAACTATCCCTTTAAACCATTTCATGCAATGCAACTATTGCATACATACATGCTTTTACATTGTACTTTCATTTAAAAATACCTGTAATTAATTTCTGTTGTTACATTAATTGCAGTATTATCTGTACCTTTAACCGTACCCTACCCGTAACCTTAACCCACACTTAAACCCTAACCAAACCACAAACCTGTCCCTAACCTTAACCGTATCCCACCTCAATAGCAGAAAATGTGATTTGCAATTCATGATGAACAAAATAGGCACATTTTACCTAACAAATACATGTTTTGACATAAGTAGTTAAAGACACCTAATATAAAGGAAGGCCTACCTTTTTATTGGTGACTAAGTAGCCTAATTACTTACTCAAAATACATACCTACTCAGCCATTCGGACACAGCCATTGTCAGAAGGGAATGGTCTTGCTCTGGAGGTGGTCATATGCAAATATGCCAGTGTTATTAAAGACATTTACAAATTGGACTTATTTGGCCTTCATTTATTTTTAAACATGCACACACACACACACACACACACACACACTGGAGGTTGTATAAGCGGGACTAGATTCTGCTGTCATTTCAGAGAGGTGAAGTTTTCTTTGCCAGTGATCCTAGAGACTAATACACATGCATCACCTATTTCTGAGGGAGGGGCTTCATAAAAGAAGGAAATGATCAGCACGTTTAAAAAAAAAAAACGAAGCATTAACACATGTTAGACTGCACCCCATAAACACAATCAAGCCTAGAAAAAAAAACAGTGAACCACCCCATTAAAAGAGGGAACAGAAGAACAAGAGATGACAGGAAATGTTAGAAGTGCAAATGAGCCTAACCTGGCTACTTCCGTCCAATAAGGAGTGGCATTTGTGAAGCACAGATGCTTTAGCAAGACTGTGTGGCACAGAGACTGCCCTTTCTACCCTGCTTTGTACTGCTAGTCTGACGGGATCAAAATAAGTATTGTTTAAGGCTTCAGAGCACTTCTGACATCAACATGAAAGACCAAACCACCAGTGGGTTACTGTCAATTTATTTTGGGTTATGGCTGAGTGAAGTCCTGTATGATTAAGGAAGATGAACATTGTTTAAAACCGAATTCAGACTTTTGTTATATTAGGTGGTCGTGTATTTAGAAGACAACAACCGTGCAGTTATATTGTAACACCAGAGTCACAGGTGACCAAGTTCAGCCTTCATATATAACCATATCCTCTCATTTATCAGTAAATGACGAAGAAATTTTGCCCAAGAAAGTAATTAATAGTAAGAAATAAGAAATTAATAGTTAGTAACTGTTTAAAGTAGAATTGATCCCTAAACTAAAGTGTTACCAAATTATTATATAATTGCTGTAAAATAAATAAATAATTAAATATAACTGTGATAAAATATATATTAACTATAAAAATAATTGAAGACTTCTAAGTCTTCGAAATTCTAAGTCTGTCTGAGATTTTTTTTTTCTTTTAAATTAGCATTTTTTATCAGACTGCTGTAAAAATGAATTGGACTTCTTTGAAAATAGGGCATTTTAATAACTGACTAATAACCTTTTCATTGCCATTAACGTGAAAGTACTGAACCTAAGTCTCAGACAGACTTAAAATTGTTAGCATTTTAAGTCTTCAATTAAAGCTTTTTAAAAATGCTTAACTTAAACAATACATAAAAATATACATAGATATTTCAGCACATATCTACACTATGTTGGATTATGCAAAATATTGACTTCATATATCAATTATTATTATTATTATTTTAAGTAATCATGTACTGAAATATATCAGACTTAAGTTGGAAAACCAAATACCACATCAGAACACATTACTACATTTTTAATATACATATACTTAGATTCTACCCTTCAGGTTGTCAAGCACACATTTAAACAACTGAAGAAGACACCTAACTGTCCGTTGCATTTGCATTTAACATTACTCTAATTGGTGTATTTTTAAATGCACCCCAACTTTAAATGTGCTGTGGAAACTCAATGAAGAAAGAAAGAGAATGTAACATGAAGATATGGACTTGATTCAACAGAATCATATTTGTTTGTTTTTCGTACGTATATGTAGAACAGAAGGTGACCCTGAGAAGATGCGTTCATTAAAATCTTCTCTCCTCAATTCATCACGCTTCTTTCTGCTGAGCCAACACTCAGATACACACTAGTTAGGTGACTCTGTAAAGGACACACAGTCAGAATTAGGTGGAACACGTTCAAGTTGAACACATTTTGTCTTATTT
>NW_015670980.1:401660-403367 GCF_001515625.1 Sinocyclocheilus rhinocerous | reverse complement strand
ATAAATATGGGGGGGGGGGGAGTCAGACAGATCTGAACTTGCAGAGTTACAGTTATATAAACATAGTGAGGACCATCTATCAGCCAGAGATATTTTAATCTTTTATCAGCTGGTATGCCGTATAATTGTGTCTGTAAAATGTTACATGCATACAACTAACAATTCGGTTCTGAGCTGTAGTTTGAAGTGGTTTTATGGGTGTCTTCCAAAACCTAATGATCTGCCTCATTTTCTACTGCCTGCTTAGGTAGATATCTTCTAAGGTAGCATCTTAACTGATATGTCTGATTTGGAAGGCTATAGGTAGCAGCTATGTGTCAAAACAAAATAAATAAATAAATAAATAAAATGAAAACTTAATATGAGACTCAAATCAAAATCAACTTTTAATACAGCTTGATATTAGCATATTGCTAAGTTAAAAACACAGTACTCGGATTAAGCATGATTAGAGCTGACACAAATACCTATTGAATGACATATTTATAATCTAAATGTATCATTACTCATCCACCATTTTGGCTGAATCCCATTGCATTCTGGGATTGACTAGCATTATTGTCACGAATCCGGTCTATAAACTTCCGTTCACTCACCACCAGAGGTCTCACACTACACAGACTGTTACACATCACCCTGGACTACATTTCCCATGCTCCATTGCACTAATCACAAGCTCACTTGAAACCAATCACACACAGCTGCTACCAATAACACACACTATATAAATCAGTCTCACATCACCGTTCAACGCTGAGTATTGTTTAGCATTTATCACTTTGATAGCTGATAGCTACTTTACGGAGCCTGCCCTAGTTTTCATAGTCTAGTCATAGTCTTGCCTTGCCTGTTTTCCTGGTTCCTGATTCTTGCCACGTATCTTGGATTAACCCTTTGCTTGCTGTTTCGGACTGTATTTGCTCCTCGCCTGGCCTTATGCTCACGTTTACGAATTTACCCCTCTTGTCAAGCCCTCTGGATTACGTTTGCTGTCATCTGACTCAAGCCCGTTTAGGATTGCTCTTTTGTCTTGCCTGTGCCATACCTGTTTGCTGTTGTTCGACCCTGCCTGTGTTTTTGACTATGTTTATTAATAAAAGCTTGCACATGGCTCGTGATTTGAGCGGCTGATTAATGCCCTCACAAAATAAATCTATGTTTAATCCGTGAGGGTCCCCGCTCATCTCTCAGTCAGTTTATGGACTATGCTTTGTTGACTGTTGGTTCATCGTTCACTGTGGGTGTCGCGAAGGAACGCGACCCCGCACTCACTTGTGTAATGGCGGCCGCACTAGAGCACGCTCACAAAATGGCGGCAACAACAGAGCCTGATCGCAAAATAGCGGACACAACAGCACCCAGTTATGTCACAGCTGCCAATCCTGAATCAAATCAAGTCACAGTTGATCGTCATGAGTCAAGTCAAGTGACAGCTGATCTTCCTGAGTCAAGTCTAGTCACAGCTGATCTTCATGAGGCAAGTCAAGTCACAGCTGATCTTCCTGAGTCAAGTCTAGTCACAGCTGATCTTCATGAGGCAAGTCAAGTCATAGTTGATCGTCATGAGTCAAGTCAAGTCAGAGCTAATCTTCATGAGGCAAGTCAAGTCACAGCTGCTCTTCCTGAGTCAAGTCAAGTCACAGCTGATCTTCCTAAGTCAAGTCACAGCTGATCTTCCTGAGTCAAGTCTAGTCACAGCTGATCTTC
>NW_015670980.1:401093-401616 GCF_001515625.1 Sinocyclocheilus rhinocerous | reverse complement strand
GTCACAGCTGATCTTACTGAGTCAAGTCAAGTCACAACTGATCTTCCTGAGTCAAGTCAAGTCAAGTCACAGCTGATCTTCCTGAGTCAAGTCAAGTCACAGCTGATCTTCATGAGGCAAGTCACGTCACAGTTGATCGTCATGAGTCGAGTCAAGTCAAGTCTCAGCTGATCTGCCAGAGCCTCGTCACGTCTCAGCTGTTCGTCCAGAGTCACGTCACGTCACAGCTGATCTTATAGAGCCTCGTCACGTCTCAGCTGTTCATCCAGAGTCACGTCACATCTCCGCTATTCATCCAGTCACGTCGCATCACCTTTAGAGACGGCGGCGGCCACTGTGATGTCTCCCGAGGTGGCGGCTGATGCTGCAAATCCTTCCGAGGTAGTGGCGCATGCTGCCGTGTTCCCCGAGGCGATGGCGCCCGTGGCAACTTCTCCAGAGGCGGCGGCCCATGCTGCAGAACCTCCAGAGGCGGCGGTGCTCTCTTCAGCTCCTTGCGCGGGGGTGGCGCCCAGCAATACAC
>NW_015670980.1:399564-401079 GCF_001515625.1 Sinocyclocheilus rhinocerous | reverse complement strand
CTCTGAACTCTTGTCCTGTTCTGAACCAGCCATGGGGGTTGATTGTGAACTGTCTGTCACAGCCAAAAACTCTGCCTTTGAACCCTTAACCCTCCCTGTCATGAGCCCAGAAACTATTAATGCACCCCATGTCCTTTCTGTTAACCCTGTCACTGCCATAAAGATTATTCAGGAACTGTCTGCTTGTTCTGTTTCCCTAAGTGTGTCTAATTCTGAACTATCTGTCTTGCCAGTCTCAGTCAAGGAGTTAAATAATGAACGGTCTGTCCACACAGTGTCAACCCATGAATCTGTTCCCGAATTATCTGTCTGTCCAGTTTCAGTCACTGAAATGTCTACCAGTCCAGTTTCTATTAATCCATCTAATTTTGTACAATATGTCTGTCTGGTACCTACTAATGAGCTTGATGTTAAATCACCTGTCTGTTCAGATCGCACTGACAATTCTGATGTCGTAGTATCTGCCTGCCCAGTATCTGTTTATGAATTGTGTGTTAGTCCATTTTCAGTCAATACATCCAGTTTTGAACTGTCTGCCTGTCTGAGTTCTGCTCTTGAATCTAACTTTGTACTGTCAACCCACTCAGGTTCTGTCAATGCCCCCAACTATGAACTGTCTGTCTGTCCAGCCACTCTTGAGGAGACCAACACTGAACTTTTAACCCTGTCAGTCATGCCCAAAGAGACTTTTAATAAGCCCACTGTATTTCCAGTTCCGGTCCTTGATGCCGTAAATGCACTGCTTATATCTTGTATCTCAGTTTTCCCTAGACCCCAGTCCCCGCCATGGGATCCGGATCACTCTGGTCCGCCGTGGTGGTCTGCCGACACACCCTGGTGGGCTTCTGCTCCGTCTGCTCCACCCTGGTGGGCTTCTGTCCCGTCTGCTCCGCCCTGATGGGTTCCTGCTCCGTCTGCTCTGCTGTGGAGGTCTTCTGCTCCGCCCTGGTGGGCTTCTATCCAGTCTGCTCTGTCGTGTGGTCTTCTGCTCTGTCTGCTCCGGCCTGGTGGTCTTCTGCTCCGCCGTGGGGTTCTTAGTACCCGTCTGCTCAGCTGTGGTGGTCCTCAGCTCCACCTGCTCTGCCGGCTCCACCCTGGTTCTTTGCTCCGCCCTGGCTTCCTGCTTCGTCGGTTCAGCCTTGGTGCTCTGCTCTGCCAACTCTGCCTCAGTTCCCGGTCTCTCCACTTCCACGTGGACCTGAACCACCGTCCCTCCCCCTGTTCCGCCTCCGCTCCACCGCCCTCCTGGATTATATTGAGTTAGGAGCATCTGGAAGCCGCTCATTGGGGGGGCTAATCACAAGCTCACTTGAAACCAATCACACATAGCTGCTACCAATAACACACACTATATAAATCAGTCTCACAGCACCATTCAACGCCGAGTATTGTTTAGCATTTGTCACTTTGATAGCTGATAGCTACTTTACGGAGCCTGCCCTAGTTTTCATAGTCTAGTCAGAGTCTTGCCTTGCCTGTTTTCCTGGTTCCTGATTCTTGCCACGTATCTTGGAT
>NW_015670980.1:398327-399428 GCF_001515625.1 Sinocyclocheilus rhinocerous | reverse complement strand
TTTGCTGTTGTTCGCCCCTTCCTGTGTTTTTGACTATGTTTATTAATAAAAGCTTGCACATGGATCCGCACGCCTCTCGTCTCGTCAGCTCCGTAACAATTATTGTGGCACCTATCTTATTTAACTGCATCATTTACCATTTATAGTTGTGAAAAGGAAAATTCAGTTAGCATTTTCCTTTTTTGGCGTTTAGGGTTTGCTGATGCTAAATCTCAGTTAAATTTTGGCCTAAATGATGAGGGAAGTTTCTCTCTTCAGTCTGTCAATGCTGCCACTAAATGTTTAATCTGAACTATTATTAGACGTGTGCATATTATGCCCCGAGACCCTCAGGAAACACTTCATTGTGAGTCAGAGCTTTATATCACCACAACCCTAGCAACCCCCTCCAAATACACACATCTCACTTCTTCAGACCAGAGTGTCATCTAGGGTCAGTGTGGCTCAGGGCAGAGAGGTGAGTACCGCTCTCTCTCTCTCTCTCTCTCTCTCTCTCTCCTTTATGAATTATTTCTTCAAATGCAGATATCCCCAAATGGAAGGTTTTGTCAGATTTGACCTGAACTGTATGTACACACATACACTGGTTTCCATGTTTCATGGGGATATTGCATAGACGTATTGATTCCATTGTTTTTTATATCAGGTTAATGATATGTTCTTTTATCGTTTAACCCAACCCCTAAACATAACCCTGTGGAACAACAAATAAATAAATACATAGAAACATGATTTGGCCGATTTATAAGACTTTATAACTAATGAGGTTCAGCTCACTAGTCAGTGTTCAACAGGTTTCATTAGGGAGTACATTTGAAACATGTTAACTTGCATGTGCATCACACTCAATTTTTGCTCCATAGTTTCAGTTGTGAAAAATTCAAAGGATTAAATTTAAGCATGGTGCCTTTATTGTCATCATGCAATTTAAGGAGATGCGGAGCGGTCAGTGATTGTAGAATCCTATTGTGTCAGATGCTGTCAAGGCTTAGAACATTTGAATAAACTGATGGAGGCAACTGGATAAGAGTAAGTTGATTAACATGTAGATGAGTGACTCACAACTGAGTGAATGTTTTTTTTTTTTTTTTTGTCAAACGT
>NW_015670980.1:393879-397529 GCF_001515625.1 Sinocyclocheilus rhinocerous | reverse complement strand
AACTTTGCAGGATGTTTTCATTCACTTAGAGCTGTGTTACACACTGCAAACTGGGTGAATTTTTTTTTTTTTTTTTTTTTTTTTTTTTTTTGTCAAACGTTTTAGAGATTAAATATTTCTAATTTGAACTCTTGATTTTTATTGTTCTGTGATTTACACTGTGGGCTAGAATAGCAAATGATCAGTTTAGCCTATTGATCACAGCTTTTTTAGTTAGCAAACAAACAAACAAAAAAACAACAACATGTTTTTAGTAACGACAGAGAGCGAGAGAGAGAGCACATAGCTTTTCTCTTCAGACGTTTCTCAGATTCCCCTTCTGAAAATACCAGTCTAATAAACGCCATCGTGAGGGAGAGAGATTAAAGCGCCATTATTCGATGCAGAACACACCAACTTTCCGATCCGTTCCGGAGTTTATCCACTCCGTATTAATATAACACTCTAATTGCGCCACTTTAATCCTGTGGTGAAAATTCAGAGCAGAGAATGCTCAGGTCCGGCGGAGAAATTGGTATTATTTTTTGAGGTTCTGGATGGTGATCCGGATCGCTTGATGCGCACAGCGGGCGCGCAGCTTCAAATGAGCCGCATTAGAGAGCATGACCGCCGGCATCCGCACACGCTCACAGCCGCGACTCCCAGCGCGCTTTAAATGTCCCTTAGATTGAGATTAAGACCTGCTTCTCTTACATGCATATTAATCTTTTTACTTGAATACAAGTGGTGTGGTTTTGCGGCGTTTCGGCGCAGTGGGGAGACGGTACGACCAACAGAGTTAATTTTATTCCCAGTGGGCAATTATTATACTTTCAGATAATATCCTTCAATTTAATCATGTTTACAGTTAATTAATTTAAACACTGCATTTAAAGTAGTTCTTCATCCACTTATCATTTGAAAAGAGATACTTTTGTTCTATTATTAGTGATAAGAGGGACTTTGGGCTCTCCAGTAATGGATGAAAGTAAATAGTCGTAATAGAAATTGTAATTGTGTAAATGTAAACCAAATTCAAGCTGTTTGCTGATTGTATATAATCGATTAAATAATGTATATATTCATAAATTACGTGATAACTAAATTAGTTGTAAAAAACAAATAACAACCTTCCTAAAAATAAAAAAGACAGCAGACCTTTATTCATTATTCCTCCTGAAGGGCAATATATTCAAATCACTCCATCAAGTCTGGCCTAAAAGAAATTGATACTGATTTTCTAATAAGGGGGTGTGAGGAGAAAAAGTGCGTTAGGGTTTATTAGATTGAGTTATACATACAGTATTTGCCTATGAATAGATGGATGTGAGAATTCTACACACATACACAGCATAACTCTCTCCACAGATATTGCATTAATTAATGATATACACACCCCGTTGTTTCACATTGGCATAATAAATGTGTATTACTTCACTGTCACACACTACATTTTGACAAATAGGTAGGAAAATGGTTGAAAAAAAAAAAAACACACGCACACACACATGAAGCAGCTGAGAGCTCAGAGTCCGATATAATTTAGGGAAATAAATGCAGAAGTAATAGGCACAACAGCAAACTATGGCCTGATTTGATGGCCAGGATTGATGGCTAATGCTCCTTGTAGCTTTACTACAAATAATGCCCCCCTCTCTCAGCACACACACAATAATTCATCAGCACCACCCCTGCCCCCACCACACCGCACATCACTGCATATTGTGCTTTTTCAGACCTTGCCATGTTGGATAATACATGATCTGTAATTAAAACCCACTTTGTTTTCCCAGCTTAACACTAGAGGATAATATTGTTACTGTACATCTTTGTGTGTGTGTGTGTAGGTGTGTGTACATACACACATACAATACAAAATACAAAAGAAATGATAAAAGTGTGGATGTGTGCATGTGTGTGTCCTATCATGCACTCTGCTCCTCTCCCATTGTGGTGTGTATGACAGCACTGGAACCAAAAAATCACTTTCTGTCTGACCTTGTGTGTGTGTGTGTGTGTGTGTGTGTGTGTGGGTGTGTGTGTGCGTGATGGTGGGCAGGGCAGATCTCTCTGCTGGACTCCTCTCGCAGCCTGAAGTCTGTCTGACATTTCCAGAGGCAGGAGCCACACGCACACACCTCACAAACATGCACACCTGCTTACGCACACACACACACACACACACACAGAGAGAGAGAAATATGCATTATATATTATATTATACAATATAACGAATATTTTGAAAAATGTTGGTAACCAAACAATTGAACAGGTCACTACTGATTTCCATTTTGTGACATATCTTCACTTATCTTCTTTTATGTTCCACAGAAGACAGAAAGTCATTCCCGGTTTGGAAGGACATGAGGGTGAGTAAATGACAGAATTTTCACTTTTGGGTGAACTATGCGTTCATTTACTTCCCAAACCTCTTGTCCTATAAAGGCTTGCGGAGAGGCTCGAGCCTATCACATCATCTGTATGGTTGGCCAGTCCATCACAAGTGAGCTATCCCTATAAAGTTGGCATGAAGTGTAAGTTTGCTTCCCTATTGTGAGGTTACATCTGAGTGAAACAGCTTCCTGAATATGAAAAAAAAATAAAAAATATGGGGCAGGACTTTATTTGGCCAATCAGGAGTTGATTGTATCGTTTCATCGTTCATCTCATGTGAGTGACTGGTTGTCTCACCCTCATGCTAGTGAACACATCATCTGAGAAGTGATGTCAAGGGCCAAAGAGAACTAATTTTTATTATATTCCAATAAAAATTACTAACTAAATGTGTAACAATAAAAAGTGATTGTGAAGTCATTTAAGAGCTGTTATGGCATCTTCAGTGCCTAAAACAATTTGAAAGTAACATTAAGCATCCCAGGACTGTGAACAGACATTTCAAGAGAAAGCTGCTCAAACTGAGAAAGACGGCGCCATGCATTCATACTAAATGCACAACTATACTGTTGAATTGAAATTGGTAGTAATTTAATGAAATAGGATGCTCAAGCTATAGGCAATACAAATGAATGCATGGTATGAATGAGCGGGTGCAAATACACATCAAGCACTGGATCCGCTCATTGTCTTTTATATGGCTGGCATCAAGCAGCCCACATTTCCCCCCTCCAACTACATGTATTGCTGATGACTCTAGTGATTCAGTGAAAATAAGTATTCACTCTTTGCAATAATGTGTGTGTGTGTGTGTGTGTGTGTCGGGGGGGGATACAATTAAGGATGAAGTTGAAAACGTTGGCACAAAATTTGCCAAAGGAGTAATATCGTCTCAGGTTACTTATGTAACCATGGTTCCCTGAGTAGGGAACGAGACACTGCGTCCTCTAGGGGTCGCTATGGGGAACGCCTCGTCGTGACCCATGTCTGAAGCATACATTGAAAAAACACCAACTCGTTGGCCGGCGACAGCCATGACGTCACTACCGGTGCGACTATAGTATAAATCGGCGCCGGGAGCACACATCATTCACTTCTTCGTCTGAAGCTTGCGTCCGCAGCATGGCGAGAAAACCTGAGGACGCAGTGTCTCATTCCCTACTCAGGGAACCATGGTTACATAAATAACCTGAGACGTTCCCTTTCATGGGAACTTCAAACTGCGTCCTCTAGGGGTCGCTATGGGGAACGCCTCGTCGTGACCCATGTCTGAAGCA
>NW_015670980.1:393279-393790 GCF_001515625.1 Sinocyclocheilus rhinocerous | reverse complement strand
TTATACTATAGTCGCACCGGTAGTGATGTCATGGCTGTCGCCGGCCAACGAGTTGGTGTTTTTTCAATGTATGCTTCAGACACGGGTCACGACGAGGCGTTCCCCATAGCGACCCCTAGAGGACGCAGTTCGAAGTTCCCATGAAAGGGAACCCAAAAACTGCATATAAAAAGCCATTTCTTTGAAATTATCCATAGTTAATAAATAGTTCTCTAAGAGGACCGATAATATGTACCAAATATTAACACCACACACAAATCATAAGTCTGCTATTGGCTATTCATTGTATAAGTGGTTACGTGTTATTTAAAGTAGTGGTTACATTTTAATTAGTCCTGCATTAGTCAGTGATTATTTTCACATTAATTATGAAACTGTTTATAGTAGTTCTCTGGGATGTAGGCCTATATGGGGAAAAAAAATAGCTGACAGTTAGCAACCACATTCAATGAGTGCTGTTGCTCACTAATTTATTAATTGGATTTTCTTGTAAATATATATATATATATAT
>NW_015670980.1:358655-392337 GCF_001515625.1 Sinocyclocheilus rhinocerous | reverse complement strand
ATATATATATATATATAAGTACTGTATCCTTGCTGTGTCACATTCACCTGGTGACAAATGGCAGAGAGCACAGACTGCCCTCATGTTTTCATTTAGAGACATTCTGAAATCTCCTGAACTGCGGCTGTTAAGTGCGATTGATTTATTGGCCCTTTGAGCCGGACACTATTATTCCCCTCCTCATGGGAGCAGCAAACTCAGACACCGGGGCAGCATCCCGCAACACCACCGTGACAACTAAAGCGTCTCACTCATGGGGGGCATCCCCTCTCCTCAAGAGAGGGAGAGAGACATAGTAATTGCACCCAGAGGAACTAGTATCCCATATTGTTAGCTCGTCTCTGTTGTCTAACTCTGCTCACAGTGCTGTGAGAACAACTGAATCGAGACTAACAAAGGTATATTAAACTAAAGGAGGGAGATGAGTAGTGAGGATTACATAAGTGTTTAAATGGCTCAGTGAGAAATCCTTCTTTAATTATATGCTCTGGAGTGTCAAACAGGTATAGCGTGTCCTCAGAGAGAGATTCATATTTTTCATATCTTTAATTTGTGTGCTGTGAGGGAGATATTAGATACCTGTGGAACTTAATATCTCTTGCGAGAATACATCTCTGTGTTCTGTACTATAGTCAGGAGTCAGACTCAAGAGAATTTCGAAATATTTAGCTTCCTTCTCCCCTCTTAACTAATTGTGAACTTAAACATGCATTTTAATTGTAGGTATGCTCTCAATATCATACTTCTCTGGATCTGAACCCCTATATTCCAGAATTAGTTGATTTGTGAGCTGTATTGAAGAACTCAGGTGTCAGAAGGGATCCTGAGGAAATATTTGACTCTACTGTTTTTCTTTTTTGAGTAAATAAAACAATAATACAGAGATGAATCCCTGATCAGAAGGCTATGAGTAAACATATTTATCTATCTGGTTGTCTTGTTGACCCGTGAAGGTGCGTGACTGAATAGCTGATGGGAAAATGGCTGTTGCAAAAGGAAATGAGACTCATATGAATCTGTAGTTTGCCACTCGAATGAGCCATGTTAAATCTTACACACAACTCATCTAAACTGTTATCAGCATTTTGTGTGATAATACACAGAATAATAATAAATACAAAAACGGCATTTCATTTTTTTTTTTCCTCCTAGCATGATTCTCTGTGCTCTGTGCACAGCACAGTGTTCAATCGGCCATTGCTTAATTGTCATCAAATTTTCAGTCATTGCCTAATTAAGTGTTGATCATTTTAGCAAAATTTAGCAGCTGTTTAGTTTTCACCATTTAGAAAGCAAACTAAACAGCTCATGTCTGGCTATATGAAAATCATCTTTAAGGTCCACACTTTTTTTTTTTTTTTTTATCCTTTCCAGGTGAAAATGTTCTGATCACTTGATTTGATTTATCAGTTGTGTCCGTAGCACACACCAAAGTTAAAAGTTTTCCAAACAAAGCAGCCAGTCTCCAAAGCAGCGAAGTCGTCATAGCTGCGTAAACGTATTTTTATTTATTTATTTGTGGTAGTCTCCTATTCCCCGCTATAGATTTTTTTGCATTCCCATTTGCTCAAATTGAAAAAGAAAAACTCCAGGATGTTTTTATGACTTTCAAAAAAAAAAAAGAAAGAAAAGAAAGAAAATATAGAGAGAGACTCATAATGGCAGTCAGAATATATCAATACTTTATATAACGATATCAAATTTACGATCACGCCCACAGACGCTGTAATAGAAACACCCTCACTATTTTTTTTTTTTGTAATTTGATGCAAATGTAATATCATACAAAATATAGTGTTATGAACGTACATGGGTCAAAGACAAAAAAGGGTTTAAGCATAAAAACAATAAGTGTAATACTGCTTTAAATTGTTGTCGTTTTTCCCCAAAAAATTAAAAAAGTTTTCTGTTTAATTTAGTTGCAATTTTGTTTTTCTGAGAAAAAAAATTAATATCATACATTTTCCCCTGTTTTACAGAAGACACCCACTAAAATGTCATTCAGTGTAACAATCGTGTCAGGCATATTTACAACAAAAATCAATTTATGACATATTAAAAGACTAATTACTTTCACCCCAAATGCTAATTAGTTGTAATTTTACATTTTTTAAATGTGCCACTATCCTAGGTTTTGCCCATGTGTCAGTAATAATATTTTAATAATTTAAAACACAATCAAATTTAATATGCTCCCTTATTCTTTTATATATTTTAATATGCACACATCAGAATAAGCATGTTGTTTGAATTTTTTTTTTTTTAAGTTTTCTGTTTACTTTAATTAAAGTTTTGTTTTTGTTTTTCTGAGCAAAAAATAAATATCATACATTTTTCCCTGATTTACAGAAGACACCCACTAAAATGTCATTCAGTGTAACAATCTTGTCAGGCATATTTACAACAAAAATCAATTTATGACATATTAAAAGACTAATTACTTTCACCCCAAATGCTAATTAGTTGTAATTTTACATTTTTTAAATGTGCCACTATCCTAGGTTTTGCCCATGTGTCAGTAATAATATTTTAATAATTTAAAACACAATCAAATTTAATATGCTCCCTTATTCTTTTAAATATTGTAATATGTACACGTCAGAATAAGCATGTTGTTTGAATTACACTGAATGACAATGTAACATTATTTAAACCAAATTTTGACATTTTATTCTCCAAAAACTTATTTGAAACCTTAAATGTAGACACTTTACTTACATTTAATGTGCTTTCTATGGACATAAAATCTCTTTAGTCAATTTCTTTTGATGCGGACATCTTAACGTCTTTGACCCACATACATAAAAAAAGGATTTACGATGATGATGACCGTTGAAACGTATCTTGTGAAAAGGCTCCATAGATTTTCAATGGTCAGCTAAGTTTTAGTCACTCCCCTCCAGCAAACTTTCACTCACATGAGCTCAATTAACAGAGAGCAATTAACAAACAACAAATTCAATTATCCATTCAAGGGTTTTAGGGGTTTGTAGAAATTTCAGTTTGAGCAACAGTAATTGTCATGCTTCCCCTAGCACTCATCACTAATAACACTGTACCTCTGTAACATGCACTCTTAAAAATAAAGGTGCTTAAAAGATTATTCACAGCAATGCCATAGAAGAACCATTTTTGGTTCCACAAAGAGTCAATTGTTCTTTAATAAAGAACCATCTCTTTCTTACCTTTTTATAATCTGAAGAACCTTCTTTCGCCTCAAAGAACCTTTTGTGAAACAGAAAGGTTCTTCAGATGTTGAAGGTTCTTTATGGAACCATTTAGACAAAAAAGGTTCTTCTATGGCATCGTGAAGCACCTTTATTTTTAAGAGTGTAGAGGAAATTGGGCAGGACAGGGGGGAAAAAGTCCAGATGAAATCACTTCCTCCAACAGGTCTCCATGACCAATTCTACAGGATAACTTACACAGCCTGCAGCTGCTGGTGCCAAAGTGTGTTTTTAGCCTGCTTATAAGAGACATCAAAGGCCTCGTTAAAGAGAGCGTTTAATCCCAGTCAGACCCACCCTTCTCTATCCTGCCTTTTCATCTGCCATCTATTTTCTTATTCTTGGTCTCTCTCTCTCTCTCTCTGAATACAAACAGCATTATTTATGCTCGGTAAAACAGCCCTTAATTACAGCTGAATGTCCTCTGTGAACTGAGTTCTACCTCCCACCAATTCTCCCAGCGCTCTCTCTAAAAGCTGCCCCACAGATATTAACACCCTCTCCAGCCAGCACCTCCACACGAGCGGAGGCAATAAATAAATATGTAAATATGCAGGCGTGAGATTTGCATATGCATAGGCGGGGAGACTATTCCTCCCCTTGGTCAGGTAGTGCAGGGTCTGTCTTATTAGGCCTGTTCCCAGGTCTGCTCTGAGAGCACATGAGCGGCGTGATTAATACCGGCTCTCAGAGGAAGACACCACTGCCTCTCGTAATAAGACATAGGAATGGATGCTTTGGAAGCAGGAATGGATGGTGCAATTAATACTAATACTAATAATGATTTTAGGTTAAATTATATATGAATGTGCAAAGAAAGAGTACATTTTAGGCCCTGCAGTTGGTCACTATGTCCTTTAGCTATTTCATGCAGTCTCTCAATAAGTATGATGAGGTCATAAAACGGCATGCATTATCACAATAAAAAGAATGAGCAAAGTGCAGTTTAAAATAATTGTAAAAAATAGAAAGGACATATGAACTTCTAAAAATAATTAATACCATATACATACATACTTATGTATTTATTTATTACTAGAATTGTGTTTTCCGATACATGGTTCGGTGTGGTTGTTTGTTTTTTGTGCAGCTCTGAAAGAGTTCTGAACTGAAGCTATAATTTGATAATACATGTTCTGATTTCTTTTCTCATTATGGCTTTACTGAAGTGTTAATGGAAAATGGTCCATTTGAAGAACGAAAAGTAGATTTATGTCTCTATCTGTTGGCTTGGCCGGCTATACTGGAGTGGGTTTGTTTCATGTCCAGGGATTTACCTGTTCCTGTCCTTCTCTTATCTCTGACACGGGAAATAAATGCGGTTCGAGTGGATGAGGTTTTGCCGTCGAGTGATGCTGACAGATTCTGGAACTGTCATGATAAGGGCTTAACTTCTTTGTGGCTGCCACAACATCAAGATGAAAGAACAACTGTGAGGGTGTAGGCCATTTTAACTCCTCAAGGCTTTCGGGTTGCACCGTATAAACTGGATATAATAGATAATACAGTCATGCTAATTTGTAGATAGTACTGCGAACAGCATCATGAATATATTAGTAAATTGAGAGGGACAAAGTCTTGTTTTGTTCGACTATTTGCCTCAGTCTTTGTTTGGAAGAGTGTGATGCATTATTTTTCATAATGAAGATAATTAAGATGTCTTGTTTTGCTGCTCCCTTCACCTCAAACTCCAGCACAGGAAAAGCATGAAATTTAATTGCATTTCAGGCACTGACTTCAGAAGGCTTGGCAAACAAATGAACAACCATAACCAAAAAAAAAAACATGTCACACACACACACACATTTATTACCACAGAAATTCATTACTTTCCTTTTCTCCAGTTTTCTTCTTTATTTCACCAGATGTGCATTAGGAGACTTGCTAACACACACACACACTCACACACACATACACACACACACACACACACTCTCACACACACACACACACACACACACACACACACACACTAATTACATCATCACGGTAGTGTTTGTAAAACACTCCAGCCTAACACCACTGTTGAAATATCCCCCCTTCTAATTACTGTTTTACTCTCTTTTTCTTAGCGACACCTTCATGATAGATCATTACTTTTCCTGCAATTTTTTCACATTTATATATGATATAATTGGATCTGATTAATTATTATGATTAATAGGGAGCAGTATTGCAGGCACAGCCATTAATACAGCAGATATCAAATGAGGGACTGAGACAAATTGAAGGTGGGACAAATTAAAGGTTCCACGTCTCAGACTTTAAGATGTTTGAGCATCTGATGCCAGATCATTTTAGAAGGACAGCAGCACAAATACAGAAATCCAAAGCAACCATGAGTGACATTGAGCACAAATGTGTTTGTTGATAATTAATATATTAATTAGTTGTTCTGTTTATTTTTTGTTACATTTTTAACAAACTGTATTATTAATCTTGTACAAATTATATGCATAATTAAAAAATATATCTTATATTAATAACATTGCAAATATATATTATTAGCAATGCACATTTTATTAGATAGCAATTTGTACTCAATTATTAAATGTTTGCATGTTGTATTAATAATTGTGTTCATGGTGGTTTTTGCTTTTTCAGGATGACTGCTGCCAGTATACAATGTGAATGTATTAACAAACACATATTTCAAATGCAAACGTCATTACGGAGTTATTTTATTGGTATGTTTTTGATATGTTTATATGATTGAAACAAATGTTGCAGTGCCGTCTAATATTGTCATGCATTAGTATGGAATATGTGTTGTAGTACTGGTGTGATCAAAGGAGTGACATTACCATATATCCCTAATGAAGAATTAGGGTGTCACCTCATGACCCAAATCTGCATGCTAGGTGATTGCGGTGGCCCGACACATCGGATGCTTATTTCAGATGGACAGTAGTCAATTCATCTCTCGTGTGGATGCCTCATTAATGAGAGAAGAGAACTGCTCTCTCTCTCTTTCTCTCGCTCTTTCTCTCTCTTCCTCTGCCTCTCTCTCTCTCTCTCTCTCTCTCTCTCTCTGTATGTGTGTGTGGCCGGCTATGGGCCGCATGCAGAATGGATTTATGGTGTAACAAGGTCTCAGCAGCTGGCTGGCTTCCCTCCTGCCCCGTGCTTCCACAACAGGTTGAATGTAATAAAAGAGGATTTTACCAGCTATAGAGTTAAGCCCGCAGAAATCTGTTCCTGTAGAGTGGAGCTAGACACTCAGCCAAATGTGATTCTTAATTAAACTTTAATCAACATAGCACTGTTTGCAGTGGAAGCAGATAAAAAGAAGGTGTCTTCAGCCGTACTCCTGTACTGTTGTGTCTAATGGCTGGGTATTGTAACGGTCTTAACCCCCTGCTGTAGACACCATTATTTAGTCATTCTTTTAACAGAATATAGATACAGAACCAATCGGTGTGCAGAGTCTCGTCCATTTAGAACAGTTTAATTTTTAATAGATATGTTTGATAGTTTGGTTTAACCTGGTCAAATCCTCACTGTAGAATTTTAGAAGACACTATAAAAATGCAAATTTAGGTCTCATTTTAAAACCTTTTTAAGAATGAACACTTTTTTTTCAATATATAACACAAGCTGCTGAATAAATATGCACTTAGTGACACATCGGTGACCGTTACATATTTATTACACTATTATTACATTGTTACTACAATAACAGTGAATAATTACAAGCAAATCCTGATACTGTTCATTTGTATCACACAGTGACATGAAAATTGCAAAGATTGACCATAAATGCATATATATATGCCACAATTTTTACTGTGTATTTGTAAAGTCATACACGGAAATGGCCCCAGAAGAATTACCGCACAAACAGAACAGAGCAGTTATTTTCCTCCAGTGTAAGTGAATAAATCTTTAATAAGAGGAAAGCCCTACGTTGCAAATAACAAGAGTAATGACTATTTTATGAAGTATTACTGTGTGCACAAGGCTGTGTTACTGATAAAATTTGTATATATCATTTAGTAAGTCTAATGTTGTACCGTCATGGGGTTGTGTGTAATAGATCTCACTGTTTAACCACTTAATTCTGCACTGTATACCTCCCTGTGAACGCTTTACACAAATGACCCACCGAGAGCTCAGTGCCTCATCTCAAAGGTAAAATACATTAATTTAAACCAAGCAGATTTGGGTCAGGAGCATTTGCATAACAGTGCACATAATAAAAACACATAAATGAAAAAAAAAAAAAAAACGGTCACAGCACCAAACTGCATATGCTTCATCATATGCATAATTCCTATAAAGGTCCTTTGGTTGTAATGTGACTGCATTTGTCTTCATAGACTGTTGTGTAAATCATTACATTAAAGTGCTTACGAGAGTGACGGCTTGCTAAAGATACATTAAATAAACCAATTAGAAAACCCACCAAGACTGTCTTTTTTAATGTGTGATCATGTATTTAATGTGAGCAATTTCACGGTAACACATTTTTTTTTTTCAGTTCTTTACTCAGTAAATCACTTATAATTATTTTTCAATGTTTGTTGTAAAATTAGGAGATCAGTATGGTGCTACACTGAGAGTATTTGCCTCCTCCCTTTATTAAAAGGTGCCCCATGCCACCTTCTCTATTACTTATCCTCAGCAGCCGTCTGTATCTGAAACGGCACCATTTTCTTCATAATAAAAAGTGGATTACAACGAATCAGAAGAAAGCGTCCCCAGCTGTCGCCAAGAAATGAGACCATCCTGTTCAAAACCTCTGATGATTAAAAGCACATTTATGTATTAATCTGTAATTAGGTAAGTGCTGCTTTCACTGGTATCAGAAGCCCAGAAGTGAATAATCACCACCAGGGATTTAGCAGCTTTTAAAAGGCCTTTTATTGCGATAAAAACACGAGACTTATCAAACTTTCAGAAGCTCAGTATATCTCTCACTTGTTGAGGTTCTAATGAGGAGCCAACAGATATTCAAATCAGTTCTTAAAACAAGAACTGCCCATCAAACGATGGATGATAGATTTATGTGATTGTAGTTATTTATTTGTGTTAATGTAAAGAATAAAGAAATATTATATTTGTTTATATGTATGTCAGTGAGAAAGAGAAAATACATATTTGTTGCTTGCCATCCAATATTTGTGTCTATTTGTGTGTGTGTGTGTGTGTTTGTGTGTGTGTAATGAGAGAAAAGGAAGAATTGCCTTTGCTTACTTTTTTTCTATATATCCACATATCTGTGTTTTATTTTTATTTAGCTAATTTCCAACATGTTTTATGACATTTAAGAGTAGGTCATCTACAGTAAATGCGATTAAAATGCTGAATTGCTCTGAAATCGCTGCAGTTTCTCCCTGCTGCTTAAGCCTGCAGAAACACAGCATGACATGGGATTTTTGTCTTGAAATCATTACCGACGCATGTATGGATTTTCCTACAGACATTTCAGATTCTTAAAGAGCGTATTGATCAGGGATGTGACAGGTATTGTATGTCCAGACACATGCAGAGATGTTTATGAGAATGTTGACTGAAGAAACACATTGATAAATCACTATATGTCAATAGCACTTGATTTGTCACAAAATGCCTGTCAATGGTCCTGCTGTGAAAGATGCTTATTTGTTTGTTTGTGTTTGCACTTTTTCGTTCTATGTCTGGAGGTCTGAAGGTAAATGGTGCACAGAAAACTTGGCCTAAAAATTAAATTTAAAAACTAATTAAACAGTATTGTATTTTCTTTTCTTTTGAGGAAGAAAATGTATTCCTCAAAGACTAAACACTTTATGGGCATATTCAGCATATTTTATGCACCCTCACTCAACACTCTACACACACATACACACACACACACAAAAAAACAAACAAAAAAACGTTACCATAAAATTGATGTTAATAAGTACTAGTATTAACCTTTATGGTACATTTATGGTGCTTTATGGTACATTGATACATACACATACACAACCACCAAAAAGAGGTGGTGATGAGAAAGTCGCATGATCAAAGCTCATCACAAACAGCTTAGAAGGTAAATATTAATATATAGAAGGTGTGCATTGTCATACACACAAATACAAAACATTAAAATAAAGCAACAAACATTTATTTAACAACATTAGATGTACCATAAAACGCTAATGTACATAAGAAAGAAAAAAAAACATCACATGGGAAGTGTTATACAGGGAATATTTTAAAAATAGAAATATCATACACAGTCTCACAATTATGTCTGCGGTACATTTGCCAGATTTCAGTACACTTTTGTCTGTCAAAAACCCAGAGATGTATTTCCATGTGATAAATGAAGTGCACATGTGCTTTGTTGTGGACTCAGAACATTTGGAAAGAAGATTCCTAAGCATACACCTTCCAAACATAACCCCATAATGTCATACAGACAAGTGTGTGTGTGTGTGTGTGTGTGTGTGTGTGTGTGATGCAGGCCTGCTGAACTGCTGCCCTTCGGCCAGAGCCTCTTGACACTTGACACTTTGTCTTGTCATGTGTCACTTTGAAGAAGGATCATAATCGTCGAGATGCTCTCTCCTCCTGCTTTACACTTTTAATCGGGTATTTGACAAAAAGAGCAAACGTGTGACACCATCACAACGTGTAAGATTACAGTTTCAGTAAAAACCTCGAGACAAGACAGCTGATTTTTTTTTTATTATTATTATTTATTTATTTGTTATCTGTGTTCAAATGTGCAAAATTTGGGATTGGAATAGCTTGTCACTGGAGCACTATGTTACACATTGATTTCCATGAGGAAATTAAAGGGAAACAGATTTGGTAATTATCTCAAAAGAAATAGTGTCGTCTTGTAGGTTTTGTCAGAGGTCAACTGCCTAAGACACTTAAAAACCTCACCTTTAATGCATTGCATTTTTACTGTAGTTTAGATTAAAGAAATTTGATCAGATTAACACAACTGTCATGGTTATTGCTTTTAGAGCATTTTGATGGAAAACTTCCTCATCGACACTGAAATACTCACAGTGGTCCAGAGGACCAACAGTATTTTCCTAAATATTTATGTTACAGCATTTGTGTGACAGATATAATCATAAAGCACCATTACTCAGGAAAATGAGTCATTTTATCAGAGATTAAGGCTTTTTGCAGAGGGATTTTGTTTACTAGGGGAGTATCAATCAGCTACAATGAAATCCTCACCGCAGACTGACACATATACAACTGAGAGTGAGAAAGCCATTCCAAATGAGATTATAAACGCACAGAGTTCATCAATCAGACCGCAGACGTGATATTGCCTTTTCCCCATGACTAGACGGTGCCGTGCAAGAGAACATACATGTGGTTTTAGCAATGGAAAACTGCTGGTTATACTTGTACATGCTTCACTCCAACTGTATTATGGGTATTTTGGTCAAACAATGAATATAATTCATGTAGAGTTCACCCACAAATTATATTTCAGTTATCTCTTGACATACACTCATGTCATTAAAAAAAAATAAAAATTATTTTCCTTTCCGTGAAACAGAAAACTAGTTGTTATGACTACTTCCATTAAATGCCATTCAATGTATTAAATAAAAATATTCTGCTTCACAGCTGTGGTCAACATTCATTCACTTTTAATTTTATGCACTGATAAAAATTCCATGTTTTGGTAAATTAATGAATTACTCTTTAGGAAAGCGGTACATATGTATGCTTGAGTTTATTGACTTGTTCACTATGGCTGAATTACTGTTGCATTTTTATGTCTAATATGTGATAATGCTTTGAATATGGTGTGGATCAGCTCACAAACATCTGGAGCAAACTAGACATTTCACATAAAGCTATACGAGACAGCAGATGGTGTGTGTGTGTGTGTGTGTGTGTGTGTGTGTGTGTGCATCAACTTTCACTAAAATGTTACTTTTCATCCTGATCTGCTTAAATCCCTGAAATACACAATTGCCTAAAACATCTCTTTCAAAAAAAATAATTTCTTAACAAAATGATTTATATGTGCAGTACAGGTTTCTCAGGTCGTATTTCTGAATGCAGCATGTCCCATTTTATTGAGTAAATTTAGTCTGTCAGTTCCCATGCTGGGGGCATAACTCACACATAACACATAATCATACAGGAAAACAAGGATAAAATAATCTTGTCAGGACTCTAAAAGTGATTGCTGGATGCTACATTCCCCAATCAATACACTAATTCTGCAATTTATACTGCTGACAATAGCAGAGGAAGGCAGCTCTGATATGGTATTTCTTGGCTCACTGACCAACTTTGACCTCCGGTGTGTGCGTCAGTGTGTGTGAGTGAGCTTAACGTGTTTTCCTGCTTTAAGAAATCGCCCAGAAGCATTGAGAGAGCAGCGCCTGACATTTAAGTTCAGGCCCAAAACCCAAACTGATTAATTCCAGCGAGCACAAGCTCGCCTGCTCTTTTCCCGGGCTCTGTCTTTATGGCTGCAAAATCCTTTCTCTCTGCTGCCTGATGGACGGCGAGCAACGTAAAAGCTATCCGGTGATTTTCTGCTTCTTATTCCTCTCATCTGCTTTATGGGTGAACGCTGTCTCTCGTTCGCCCTGAGGGCATTACGTATTCTCTGATGAGGTGGGCCGTTTATTAACAGACTTAATAAGACATGCTCACAGGTTTCCAATCTCAGCTGATTCCCCTTAAACAGGTGTTTGATGGGATTTCAGAATGTGGAATTAAAGCAGTAATATCATGAGGAATCAAAGTTTTCCTTGATGTTTGGAGATAAAAGAGTTCATTGTTGTATGAAAACATACTGTAAGTTTCAGAACTGAAGTTCCCCTTCCCCATTTAAAACATAGATGTATTTATTTATTTATTTATTTATTTATTTATATATTTTTTTTTTAACAAAGTCACAAATCCATTTGTTCAGAAATCCTGCATTCTGGCATCAGAAACATTAACATTAATTGATTACAAATTAAGTGTACAGTATGGGCATGTCTGTCAAACCTGCAGCTCTGCAAATTCTTTGGAATAATTTGAAATTTATTTTAGAAAGATTCAATTTAGAAATTTATTTTAAAGGGGTCATGAACTGAGACACCAAAATTCCCTTGATCTTTTGACACGTAAGAGATCATTGTACTATAAAAACATCTTGTAAGTTTTAGAACTCAAAACTTTGTCGTCAGTCTAAAAACAGCTTATAATGAAGCCAATCGACAGCTTGTGGTATCTTCTAGGAAGTCGTGGCCTAATGGTTAGAGAGTACACATGCTAACAGTAACAGATCTCTCTGTTGTGGCTGACTGCCTTCACTAACTGCCCCATTTTATTGAGTAAATAATTTACTGCCTGTGGATAAGCACCACCTCCGTAGAAGAAGATCAGTGCCTGCTTCTACATCACTGCCTGTTTAGCCCCGCCCACCGATTCTACATCACTGCCTGTTTAGCCCCGCCCACCGATTCTATATCACTGCCTGTTTAGCCCCACCCACCGATTCCACATCACTGCCTGTTTAGCCCGGCCCACCGATTCTACATCACTGCCTGTTTAGCCCCGCCCCCCACCGATTCTATATCACTGCCTGTTTAGCCCCACCCACCGATTCTATATCACTGCCTGTTTAGCCCTGCCCACCGATTCGCACATAAGGGGCCCTATTTTAACGATCAAAATGCATGGTCTAAAGCACACGGCGCAATTGCGCTTAGGGCGGGTCCGAATCCACTTTTGCTAGTTTAAGGATGGCAAAAATGGTCGGCGCGCCCGGCGCATGGTCTAAAAGTGTAGTCCTTATTCTCTTAATGAGTAATGGGTGTGTTTTGGGCGTAACGTGCCATAAACCAATCAGAGTCTCATCTCCCATCCCCTTTAAAAGCCAGTTGTGCTCGCGCCATGGCAGGTTCGCTATTTACTTGGCGGAATTTAATTTTTCATTTTTAAAAATGTTTGTGTACTGCTGCGTGTCCCTGTGTGTGTAATAAGCAAAGTGTACATGCGGTGTGCACCCGTCTATAGGCTCTTATTACTAACGCGCTCTTTAAATAACAAAGAAAAAATACTGCGCCAGACTTTAGACCAGGTTTTAGTTGGTCAATGGCGCAGTCTATTTCAGTTGCCTCAAAATAGCAACGCACCAGCCAGCAAACGCGCCTGAACACACCTCATTTTCAGACCAGCACGCCCATGGGCACAAATGGGCGCAAATGCATTTGCTATTTAAACAACGCGGCGCAGGACGTGGAAATGACAACTGCATCGGGCTGAAACTAGCAAAAAACACTTGCGTCGTGCCTGCCAGTGATAGGGCCCATAGTGTTTATGAGAGTGGCAAACACACATGTCTACGCAGAGATCAAACGATAAACATGCTCCGAAGACAACAAGATGGTGTGCAGTGCCAAGCTATGGAAAAACAATCTTTGCATTGCCTTCCTTCTGATCTCAACGTTAGGAAAGCGTGGATGAACTTTATTTTTAATGAAGTTCCAGACCACGTCAGTAAGAACTCGGTCTTTTATTCACTTCATTTTACTGCAGATTCGTTTACAAATAAGGCACAATTCGACATGGGATTTTCAAAAAGTTTGAAACTAAAAGACGAGGTTGTGCCTACCACACAAGTGTGAGTAACAGTTTTTATTACGTGGTCACTATTGCTTTGTCTCTTAAACAGATTGTTTGATATGTACTTATTGTATTTATGCATTTTTAACCTAAATCACAGCAGCATCCATCTGTGAAGGATGTAGACTGTCAAATATACACAAGCCAATCATAGCAGTGGGTGTTTATTTCCAAGTCTACAATCCTCCACGCCTATCCAAACAGAGCGTTCTGATGAGGGGGTCTAAAACAGGACAGAAAATAGATTATTACTTCTGAATTATGATGTTTTTTTGTTTTTTTGTAAAAATCTTGATAACATTATAAGTGGACCTCAGAGAACAGCATAAAATAACAATAATTGAAAAGTTAATGACCCCTTTAAAAAGATCACTGATCATTAAAAAAAAAAAAAAGGTAGCCTAGAAATAAAGACACCTGCTCAGTCCACTTCATGTTGTACTGTCCCTATCGCTTAACCTCATAAACTGTTCAGCAGCTGTTTCTTTAATATCTAAAGCTGT
The DNA here is from genome assembly GCF_001515625.1 of Sinocyclocheilus rhinocerous. Lineage (NCBI taxonomy): Eukaryota > Metazoa > Chordata > Actinopteri > Cypriniformes > Cyprinidae > Sinocyclocheilus > Sinocyclocheilus rhinocerous. The sequence continues at coordinate 378,029 of NW_015670980.1, read as the reverse complement.
GGTATCATTTGTAGGGACCATGGAAAAGCTGAAGCCCAGCAATACTGTTGGACTTTAACACATCTCTGGAACAGGAAGAACAACACTCATAAGGTCACATGCACTATATTGTTGATCTCTTTCACTGTCTGTGTTTGTATGTGATGGACAGAAAAGGGATGTGTGAGAGCAAATAAGCAAACAGCCAAGTTTGCCCTGCTGGATTTTCCTCTTTATCTATATTTTGTCTTCTGACATGACTGGATGTGTATAACAGAACCAGGAACACATATATTAAAGCCCAGCATCAGCAGCTTGTCCTTTGGTTGATCTTGTCATGCAGAGTGCTCTGTTCTATTATTGTCTATATTGTCCATATAAATACAGCTTTTTTTCTCATCCTATCCTCCATCTTGGATAAGCTTGTTGTTATCCATTGTGGGATTGCCTTCTTCATTGTATTGATAGTATTGATAGAGTATCACCACACATGCGTGCTTTCCTGTGAAAGTGGAAGTGAAGTGACATGTGGCCAAGTATGGTGACCCATACTCGGAATTTGTGCACTGCATTTAACCCATCCAAGTGCACATACACACCATGAACACACAGTGGGCAGCCATATTGCTGACAAGCGACCTTGATGTTTTTTAACAGAAGCCTTCGCATTTTAGCGAATCAGCGCGCTGTATTCAGGTCAGGTGACAAGGCTACTTTCACTTTGACAAGACGTGCTAGCTGAGAGGAGTTTCGTCAAAGCTTACTAAAAGTGATCGAGGATGGATAATTTCGACGAACTTGATGAACCTGTGATATCTTCTTCAGGCGAAAAAGGAAAATAAAAGCTGAAATGTTTTCAAGGAACCTTGCAAAAGCAGCGCGTTACAATGGTGAGGGAAAAGCTCTGTGTATTGCGTGTAATCACATCCATACAGTTTATGATCACAACAACAACGTTTGTCAGGCGTCTACATTGTCATCTGAGGAGATTACAAACATTAAACGAGTGTTTTTTTTTTTTTTACTCTAAAACATGAAATGTGGCGTTATCTGCTTTTGCTATAAAACAAACTTTTAATATGTAAAAAAAAAACTTTAATTTTGTAAATTACCTGTATTTGTTTAAGTTATCATTACTTAATCAAAACAACCCAACTGCAGTTTGATTGATATTACTTGGAATGTTTAATAAAAAAAACGTGATTTCTGAAAAAAAAAATCAGTTTAGTTATCGGTTTTTGCAAATGAACTCTTCATATACTGTCAGAATAGGGTGGAGTATGAGAAAAGAGTTTGTGCACAGGCCAAAAAAACCCTCTGACGTAAGCGAGGTGAAGGGATGAATGAATGGAAAGAGGGAATATGTGAATACTCATGCTATCCTCTCACTGGGGCTAAAAGGACCTGAGGGAAGCCTGCTGTCTTCACCGGAAGGTTCAGTTCTAACATTTTGTGAGGACATTACAAGGTTAAAACATTTAAATAAATAAATGTTCACAATAAGATCTATAACATGTATTCAGAAAACTGATATAGTGAATTTTAATTTCATGCTGACTTAACAAAAAAAAAAAAAAAACTCTATAGGCTGCTCACTCAGTTATATATTATTATGTATCCGTTCAATTATTAATTAAGCACAGCCAATACACTTCTGTACAAATACTATTATGAAGATACATTTTTTTCCCCTTTCATTTTCTGACCTAAATGATAGAGGTGTGTAATTTACTGAGGTAGTGTCTAATTGGACCAACAGGAGACGACAGTTGACAGTTATGGCAGCTGTCTTCACACAATCAACTTTGGCCTGAACTTTGAACCCCCAATTCAACTAATACCTTCAGCCAAACCCCTTCTCTTCATAACAACTGTGACCAATTAAGCTTGCCAATTATGAAATCATATATAAAATATCCTCCCCCCTGCTGTGAGTTGTGCCTCATTGGACTCTTCTCTTGTGAAGGTGGACGAAATGATGGGTCCCCCCATGCTATGCTGGAAGAGGGGGGCGGTAATGATCACTAAACATCACTGGTCAATTACAGCAGGAGACTGGCATGCTGAAGCATGACCTTTGCTGTGGTTACCCTCTGAATGGATACTAGTGTGTGTGTGTGTGTGTGTGTGTGTGTGCATGTTAAGAGAGATGATAATGTGACGAGTAGATGGGTTCAGGGCTGTTGAAATTATTCAAATTAGAATATTCACTTTCCAAAAGTAACCTGACAGAGGCTGATGTTTATGGATGTCTCCATGTTCGTTATTCATGTAAAAATAGATAACGAGCTAAAGATAGGGTTACATCTTTACTTCCAGTAGTACATTAACTGCTGTTCAATTTTGTTTGGTGTGCAATGAAATACATGGCTATTGTGAGTGTTTCCCAATAATTTTGTGGTGACATTTTTATATTTTGCTCCTGATTTAATCAGTAAGCCATTATATAGAGATGCAAAGTGAATACATATAAAATAGCTACTGCATTGGAGAAGCATTGACAAGCTTTAGCCTCTAAATAGTAAAACTTGCTGAAAAAAAAACAAATCCAAACTGACTGGTTTTATTCATATAATAAAATATTATTTAGCACCACTGAATCAACTTAAACACATTACTTTATGCCAACAAAACTCTGATAACAATGAGTTTTTTTTATTAGTCTTTTCTTTGTTACTGTGTATTAATTGTTTATTGCAGTTTATTACAATAACTTGTTTAATACAGTTTTTTTTTTTTTTTATGCTCATTTGGAGAGTCCATTTCTAGTTCTCTTGGGAAGGATAGAGATGCAGATATTTGGGATACATAATTCATTGAGAATTTGGATTATTGGAAATAACCTTTAGTGAAGGGTGTCTTTCTTAGTGTGTGCTCCGTGCAAATCTGACACTTTAACCTGCGAAACACGTCTCAAATTTTAAGGGTGCACACATCACTAAACTTTATTTCTTTGAGAATTAAAAAAATAATAATAAAATAAAAACTAGGATGTAAAATTAAGGGAGAAAAACAATAACTGACTCATAGAAAGCAAATTAACTTTACTATTCTTTACAAAGTCTATTATGACACCTTGTCTCTAGTGTAACATAAACCTCCAGGCCATTGCAGTGAAAGAGTATAACCCTGACACAATGTCCTCTATCCCTGGAGACAGCAGACCCTGTCCACGCACACGCAGGTAAATTACCCTGAGGAACAACAGCCCTTGAAGTTTAGGATGGGGAATAATGCAACCATATTGTGCGGACCCCTGAACTGACCTGTTTATGGAGGCGTACAGGCAACACATTGGAAGAGTGTCCTCATCAGAGTGAGTCTGTTCAGTTCCAGCATTAAAGAGGGGAGAGGCAGACACACTGCCCGGGTGGTGACCCTAATCTAGGGGAGAGGAAAAGAAGGCTGCTGGGGTGAAACTGGTCAGCTGAACTGAGCCACCGAGCTCTGAGACAATGCTGGTTTTACAGAGGGCCAGTGCATACAGAGATTGACATTAAAACATATGGGCACACATACATCTATAACACAAGCATAGTTTTTTTTTTTTTTTTTTGCAGTTTAACATAGTGTGTGATATTATTATTAATTTCTTTATAAGTTGTTCCTGTTTTTCTTATTATAGACTAAAAACAAATTCAATCCCTTTAATATCTTAATTGTTTGCTCTAGACAGCAATGACATTAAACAGATTTTTGAGAAAAATCTCAGATTCTTCAGATTTTCTTGAGAAAAAAAAAAAAAAACTAGTAATTTCATGTGTCTCCTCTGAAGATTCATAGATCTCTGTTTATGTATTTATTTTTCACACAAGGGCATCCCCAAAAGGAGATTTTGTCTGATTTAGCTCACTTTTGGGGTTTTATTTAGCTCACTTCTGGGTTTATTTTGTCCTAGTAGGTTAAGTATGGTTAACTGGTTAATCAAGGTGCTTTCTGATAATATATCAGTGGCATTGTTTTATAAATGTTATGACAAATGGCCTAACCCAGGGGTGTTCAGTATTGTTCTTGGGGTTTAACTTCAGCCAATCAAATCTTCAGGATCACTAGCCACGTCCAGAAGGGCATGTTAAAGTTAAACTTTACAGGACATTGGCTTGTCCAGGAGCAGGATAGAACATCACTGGACACACCCTAACACAATACCATTTAAATGAATGAATGAATGAATGAATGAACGAACGAATGAATGAATAATACATACATATGGGTGATTCTATAATTGGAGATACATTTGGCATTGCAGAAAGTTAAGAAAAAAAAAACTTTTCACTAACAGATTTTATTACTTATTGAAAACATATTTAATTGTAATAATTCAGTGCTTGCCAAACACAAGTTACTTCATTTTTTTACTTTTAATGAAAACACAGATGTCTTTATGGTATTGTTTGTCAACTCTGTTACGGACAAATTAGCCAATGTGTAGAAATAACAATAAATCATAACAGGAAAATTCCTTCTTGTTTCATTATACAAACAGTCCTTACATTCCATAACTTCAAACTGAGATAATATTTCACCTATGCATACCTTTACAATAAAAAAAAAATATCTATGTCTTCACAGAACCGTCCACTTGGAGCAAATATTTTTCATCTGAAAATGTATTATATGCAGTATCCAGTTAACAAAAGAAATGTTGTTGAAATATTATAAGGGTGCAAAAATAAATCAATAATGTTTATTAGGATTTTAAACAACAAATGTATTGTTTTTTTTGTGAAAATAGTTCATAAACAGAGTTGACCCTTTAAGTAACAGAATTGTAAAGTAACAGAATTGACAATTGTCCGATAGACTGTCAATTCTGTTACCACATTGTCAGCATTGTTACTCTACCTTGGTAACAGAGTTTGACAGTAACAGAATTGACAATTTTCTTAATTTTTTGCCAAAAACTCCACTTGCTACCATAAATGCTAAGAGCACATGGCACTAATGAAATTATGATTAAAATACTTTTAAATAACACAAAGTGTGATCAATGAAAATGTTTTCCTTTTGATATTGTGGTAACAGATTTAACACTTTATAAAATAACTTGGTGTAATAAAATATTTTCTTAGAGAGAGCACATAGACTTTTCAGTGCTTCATATTGTTATGGACTGTAACATCTTGTAATTCATAACAATGAGTAACACAGTATTAAAATAATTAAAAAATAAGCATTTGAAAAAAGCAGAAAAAAAAATAATGACTTCGGTCACCAAATATACCTGCAATTATAGAATCACTCATATATACATGCATACACACACATACATACATACATACATACATACATACAAAAGCATAGGTGTCCTATTTACCCTACATGCTCTGGTAAGTTATTTATTTAATTTATTTTTCTCTGCTACAAAGCACCTTTCAATTGTCACAGTGCAGTGTTTACAATCTCCATCGTCCAGCAGTGGGCCTTAAACACACTCTGACTCTCTCTCTCTCTCTCTCTCTCTCTCTCTATCCTGCCTCACAAGTCTGGTGGCAGAAAAATATCCTGACTATCTCTTCTGGTCTGATCTTCTGAATTCGATTTAGCACTCTTTGAATTGTAACAACAAGATGTCCCATTTCCACCTACTCTCTCTCTCCCTCTCTCTCTCTACTAATATCTAGAGCATTAAATTGGTTCAATTGACCAAGGCATCTGTAAAGCGCGTGGCTCTAAATGTGTGATAAGGGTTTGGGCTCAGTGGGCTCTTAAGGGTCTCTCTGAAGTGTTCGTCCCATCATCTGTTAACGTGGATACTGAGAAAATCCAGGATAAAGTGTTCATGGATTTCTGGGAGCTTTAATAGTGTCTCTAAAACCTGCACTTGTGTATTTGTGTGTGTTTCTGTGGGTTATTGTGCAGGTTTTATTGGGAATGTTCAGGTGGTTACTGAAATTAACTAACAGTTAAACTTGTATAGATGAGATAATACAGCTGAGCATGACTGTGTGTATGAGTCAAATAATATGGTCTGGGGCCTGTGCAGTTCAGCAAGAATGAGTTGTAGAAAAAAATGACAATTAATTTTATAATGAGAAAATACTTATGTTGAAGTGTTGATTGGGACTGTTTAAAATTATATTGTGAGTGGTTTGTAATTAAGAGGCAAGATGCTGAAGAAAAACAACAACAACAAACATTGTAACTATTTAGTGAAATCAAATCTAAATAAATGTAAATGATAACATAAATCAAAAGAAGTGATTTTATTCAAACGGCTGTGCAGAATAGGGTCTGTACATTTGAAGACAAAAGATGTTTATGAAACTAAATCAAAATTTTCTCAAGACAATCTAGTCAGAGCAGCGAAACATTGCACTGGTCATGTGCTCAATACTGCATACAAGCTGTTTGTGCATCTGGTGTTGCTTCATTGATGAAACTGGTTCAATACAAAAAAAGTTACAAAATAGCACTATTGAAATTTAACTTATTAGCTTCACTACTTGCACACTACTGTAAAACCTGTGCATTTTTCTATACTTCCTAAGCTTTCTGCAATTCCTATAATAAACCAAAATCTTGGACAGGTATAATCTTAGGATCAGATTGATCCTCATTGAGAGACCACAATTCTGGTCACATTTCGGGGACCAGTTCCCACTATTAACTATGACTTTTGCCTCAATAAACTGTAATTTGCTACTTATTAATAGTTAGTAAGGTAGTTGATAATTTGGTCATGAAGAACAGGTGCTTTGTAAGTACTAACAAACAGCCATTAATATGCATGCTAATGAGCAACTAAAGTGTAATCAATTCTGGTAAACAAGCACGAGACAACAGTGTTAAAAAGACGTATTAGTTTTATTTTAATTCCCCCTAGATGTCTACAACCAAGTGGTTCTACATGCAAAATCTACTCTGATATGCAGGTCTCAAAAAGCTGTTTCTTTGCGACAGGAATCTGAATATGAAAATAAAGTGAAGTGCTGTTAATAAACAGGATTTCCATCAATCCCGAGTTGTTAAGAGGACAAAGAGGTTGTGCCTTTCTGAGGAAGGAATCAATAAGTGTTCAAAGGGAATATGTCTTCAGCGCTGACATCTCGTGACATGCCGTTCTTGTCTTATCATCTTTGCGAGACAGACAGCAGGAGAGCAGGCAGGTCTCAATCGGGAAAGGAGAGAACTGTCATTCCACGTCAGCAGCTGTTAAAACCCGCACAACCCCGAGCACGGCTTTCCAAACACGCCGTTAAATATTCCTGCAGGACTTTGGCCTCCGAGAGCAGCCGGTAACCCTCGACTCCGATATTGCGCTCAAATTGGCAGGCGGAGCGTGTGAACCGCGAGGGGAGCCTGAACAGGGTAACCTATCCCTCCTGGCCTCTCGGGAGCCACTTGGCCAGCTTTCATCCACATAATTATAATAAATTTGACATTTCATAGATAATATTGATTTCTTTATTTTAGCATTTCACCGTAGGTGACAGTCCAGCGTCAGGAATGAAATTTCTATCGATCTTTCAGGCATTAATCCCTCATGTGTATGTGATCATTTTTATAAGACCTTTTACTGCGTATAAATCAATATTTCATATCTGCGGCCGTACCAGAGGAGATGTCATATTTGTAAACTGCGGCTTGACACCAACAATTCTCTTTCTTGTTCGGCTGCAACTGTGCAAGACCAGTCAATCTGAGAGGTTGCAGATGGAGGAGAGATATTGAAAGGAGAGAGAGCCGATGAATTCTTTCCGCTTATCCAAACAGACATAATTATTCCCGCTTAATGATGAAATGGCATATTTGGAGGGAATCGGAGAGCGTGCCGGTGGGTGGTAACTGATGAATAATTAAAACGAATTGGTGAACTGTTTTGATTGATTAGCTCTCTCCTGTACTGAGGAATATTGACCACAGCACTAATTTGACTGCTAATTTCTTCCTTTTTGTTCTTAACTAGTCCTGCAGTGTGTTTTGCTGTCAAAACTTTCTCAAAGCACAAAGACAAATGCTAATATCCTGTTAGCATTCTAATGAATTTTGCAAGCATCTTGAATTTGAATTTAAATGAATGGTTTTCCCCAACACATCTGTCATCATTTAGCCATGTTGCTCCACAGCTTGCATGAGTTGCATTTTCACTCTGTGCATGGCAGAATGTCCGAGCTGATATTTTACAGATCTATTTTCTTGACATTCCCTTTTTCTTAACTATAGTCTACATGAAGTGCAATATATTAAACTCACCATTCTGCACATTTTGTATGTCTCTCATATCTGACACATTCAGTTCATGAAGCTCTTTCCTAACGAGCTGATTATCTAATCAGGTGTGTTTAAGGGAGACATACAACATGTGCAGAACAATGGATCCCCAGGACCAAAACTGAAAACCACTGCTATGTTGTAAAATGTTTTACCTTACCGCAAGCCACAGCTCTCAGATCTCAGTTCGTTTCAAAATGTTCCAACATGTTTATATTATTGTGCAATACAATGATGACTGATAAACATTTGATAAGCGTTCCTCTAAGCCTGATGTATATTTGATACTGTATTTTTTTTTTACATGAAAAAAAAATAAAAAAAAGTGATGCATGTGTAATCAAGTCTAAGTTGTTGTAGCACAGTAAATGTTCATCTTTAAATATTACTTATAAAATAAATGTTATTCTAACATATATATATATATATATATGTGTGTGTGTGTGTGTGTGTGTGCGTGCGTGCGTGCGTGCGTGCGTGCGTGTGTGTGTGTAAAGAGTAAATATTTAACAGTAAAAACACGGGTACCATGACCTGAAGATTTCAGAATTTTTGCTTTAAAAATAAACATAAATCAGAAGACAGAAGGCATGTAGTGGCCTGTATACAACAGGCTTTTCAGCAATATTTTGAACATGTTGATCATTTAGAGTCCTTAGAAATTAGCGTATCAAATGGGTGAGTTGAAACAAATTATTTTACAAACCATTCCAAACTGGAAGAATTGTCACATGAGTGAGGTTAGCAGTGTGTTAATTTAGCTTCCTATAGATTTTCCTCTAGAACATTTTCCTTCCAACCTTTTGTTTAGAATCGATAAATATATTTTGGAATTTTGAGCAATGTAGTTTACATTACATTTCTAAGCATTTGAACAGCTCTGTCTGTTTTTATTATCTATAAAAGGTGTTTTTTTTTTTTTTTATCAAAACGCTTTAGGCTCACCTTCAAGAAATCAAGCCATAAGACTGTAAAAGACTGCACTGATGCACAGTTTAAAGAGAACAACATCTTTGCACATTGCACACCGCCGATGTAAACATGTCAGGTATGCAGGCACATAAAGACTTATTAAAATGCAATAAGACATTAGAAATAAAGCAAGCAATAATTATTTGAATGAAACATTTTTTTAATCATTTATAAGAGTGGAAATTGTCATAGTAAGAAATCCCAGGTTTGATAGATAGTGACAAAATCTTCACTTCCGGATGAACTATCCCATTAATGGGTTCTAAGCATGGAATATGCTGAAAACAAAACAAAATTAGAAAAAATTCTGCTGAATCTTTATATTGTTTCCAACAGAATTAAATTCACTTATGGCACATGCAATGGACCTTCCCTCATAAATCATTTCAAACCTTTCTTTTGTGAGATATTTCACTGGGAATCCAGGAGAAAATGCACAAGTGTTTGGAGGAAAATGCGATCACCTGAACACAGCAGACACATGACCTTTTCCTGCTTTTTCCAGAACATGTCCCTCTCCTCACAGCCGCGGCTCCCCGAGTACCTTCGGCAAAGGCCAGTCCATTAAGAGCATATGCTAATTCCACCATCTTTGCCTAATTGATGCTATTTTACCAAGTAAACAAGACTTCTTTCTACTGTGGATCTGTTTCTGCCAGTGAGGAAATCTCAGCAGCACTTTTCACTATAATTTCTCCACAAAGAAACTCTGCTATTGTAGGGCCATTATTGCAAATTATACGTTTTTTCCTTCTGAGACAGGAAGTGCTATTCTCTCTTTTTAAGGCCATGCTTCTCTTTTTGTCTCTCTTATGTTCATCTTTTTTTTTCTGTCTCTCTCTCACATGAGGAGGTGTTGGAGCGTGTGTGTTAAAGCAGGATGACAGACGTGTTACACAAGTGTGACACACAACACCATGGTGATTTGTCAATCGCATTGGTGCCCCCAACAGAGATGTGCTGTGCAACACTACACAAGAAGCAACACACGAAAAACATCACACACAAGCTCATAAACTCCTAAGTGATCTGCCTAGCCAGGCAGAAGCAGCTGCTGCATATCAAGGCTGTTCCAAAAAGCATGAAAAAACATAATTTAGAAGTCTTGATAAAATAGTTTTTTAAAGAAAAATTAACAAATTTACCCAATATGGTACATATTTATTAGCTTTGTTACAGTGTTGTTAGCTTAGCAGCATGCTAACATTAAATTCAATTGGAATCAACTGTGAATCATGTGGACTTGCTGACTATGTAGTGATTCTAATCCATCACATTCTGAGGTTCAGTTTCTAGACAGTACACTGGCAGCTCACTAGGGTTTAAAATAGAGCTTCTGTCTCTCTTTCTCCCTCCTTGAGATCCATTTTTCTCTCTCAGCCAACGATGCTACATTCTAATTTCTCTTCTCTATCAGAAATCCATCTTCTCTGACGCTCAGTAATGTCCATTTGTTCAAGATAATGCTGATGTATCTGCTGTCTACTGACTTTTGGATCTCCTGTTCCTAACATTGGAAAAAAAAAAATAAATAGAATGACCAATCAGATTGCTACTTTTTAATGTCACTTTACAAAATGTTTAGAACTCTCTCTTTCTCTCTCTCTCTCTCTCTAGCAGATTATCACATCTCATTTGTTACTTCTCAGCTTTTTGAAAAGTATTTGAATAGAAACAATTTTTCTCTCTGCCTCTTGGTTGTCACTATGGTTTTCAGTAACAATACCAGGACAGACAACGATTTAAATGAAGAACACAACAAAATAAATAGTAAGGGAAATAAAATAAAATAAAAATACCCGTCAGAAAAAAAAGTAACGCATTAAAGTAAAACATGTCACCTGTTACTAAATGCACCTAGTAGTAACATGGGAGACATGATTTCATGAGTACATTACTAGATTTAAGAAACAAACAAGCAAACAAACAAATAAGAATGCACACAAAGTTGTGACATCTCTCTAATAAATTTTTCTGTAAGCACTATTGTGGTGATTTCAGTCATTTCGGTTCATTGAAGTCTTGTGCATTTATATATTTCATATTGTTTGCATCACACTCTAAGCACATGCTTTTACTCAAAACAACTTGAGGACCATCAAACACAGTACCAAGTTTAAAGCGGGCCCACAAACTAGATTAGAACACAAGCTGGAGCCTGAAGTGAAATGCAGAAATTAAGAGAAAAAGAAAATGTGTATAAATCAAAGCCAAGAATAGATAATCTGAGCAATGCTCAAATCATTAATTATATCACTCTACAGGGGAGACCGGAGATGGCTGATTTTTGATGGTTGTGCTTGAGCATCAGTAACTCAGTGGCTGTTTGTGCTAGATGTTTCAAATTTTGATACATGGTAGCCACATTTATATACTATAATTAGAATTCAAATGTGTACTGCAGAATCACAGATTATGGGAGTTAATGTCAAATACAAAGAGTTCTGTTGTTACAATCTACCCCACTACTGGGGAGAGCTGTAACACTAGCTGGGAATAAATATACCAATGTGAGGTTTTTTGCTGAAATAACATCCACTCTATCCAATTTTTGCATAAATATATTTGAAGAATAAAAGAAAACTGTTTTGAACAATGTGAACCATTTAAACTAACAAAAAACATTATATTGTAACTTTAACTGTAGCTCAAACCAAACCAAAACAAAAAAGGCCTGCGTGTTTGTGTGGGTGTGCATGTACTGTAGTCTTGTCACATAAGGGTTCAGTCAGTATGTTTCCATAATCCACCTATTTTGATGTGAATTTTGAGATATAGCATAAAAACGCTGGATGGAAACATCAAGATGTGCATAAATTCTTATGATGTGCGCAAAAGACTTGTGCATTAAATTGAAGCTTTTTTTTTTCATCTGGTAGGAAGACATGCGCATAAACCTTGATATGCAACAAAAAACTCATGTGACTTTGCCTCAACAGAGGAAGTGATCGATAACTGGACTCACTGGAATCATCAGGGTTGGTTGTAACATGTTTAATAAACTCTAACAACTATCCCCAACCCAAACAGCCATAATATAGAAAACTGTCTTAGCATGTGGGTTTGAAGTTAGCATAAATAGCAAAGCGTCAAATTAAAGTAGAGAAACATCTACTTCAGGTCATGTTAATAAATGCATCCACAACTCGATGATTGCTTTGCAAAAATGTTACTTTCTTAGCTGAAAATCAGTTTTGTTTAGAAACATCTACTTCAGGTCATGTTAATAAATGCATCCACAACTCAATGATTGCTTTGCAAAAATGTTACTTTCTTAGCTGAAAATCAGTTTTGTTCTTTTGTGGTCATAAAATCAACACATTTGCTCACAGTCACTGCAATTACTCATGTTAGCTCAAAAAGAAGATGGGAGTGTATGATATTGATGATGTTTCCACAGCTCTTTTCTGACCTGTCAAACTTGCAGTGTTACATCTAACCCCGTGTTACAACACTCTCCGGTCTCCCCTGTTCTTGGTACATGTCAACATTGCCTCAAGTTGCCTATTTTTATTTCTCTGAAGAAATTTTAGCTGCTTGTGTGATGATTGGGTCTAAGGACTAAGCTAAATATGGATTGTATTTTAATATGTAATCCTCAAAAAAAATTTCAGCCAATAAAGAGAAAGTGAATATTTGCAATAACCTGTTTATTCTCTTCGATCCAGGGAGATGAATTATCTGACCCTGGTGCTGGTCCCACACAGTGGTCTCTGTCCAGCAGACAGTATACCAAAGATGAGAACCTACAACTGAGAGTGTGGCAATTACACACTTTTTTTTTTTTATGGAGAATAATATGATTATGAAACTCTGTATTCTGAAAGAGCAAACTGTTAAATTATTTATACAAGACATCTGAATGCGAAGAGACCTTGCAAGTGACTGTCATGTTCATTTACACAGATTTTAAAGGATTATTCAAATAGTATATATATATATATATATATATATACACACACACACACACATACACACACACACTGTAAAAAGTCATTCTGTAGGTTTGTAGATTTTATTAAATTTATTATGTAAACTTTAACAAAATTAATTTATTGTTTTTTTATATATTTTTTTTAAATTAAAACTATTTAAAAATGACAGGAATAAAACCTACTCAGTTCTGTTGTTAATGATTTAGCTATTCTTTTTTAATAATTCCAAATAGAGAGAATATTAAATAAATCCAACATGATTGAAATGAGCTGTTTTCAATTTACAAGCATTTCCTGTTACAACGAGCTGTTTCATCAGGTTTTTTGTAGATAATTTTGTTGTAGATTACTAACATTATCTTAACAAACGGGAAACGAGCAACATTGTTTAATAATGGATGTAGTCAGTGTCCGATCTTGGGCAACGAATTCTTATTTTGTGGCCTAATGTTAATGTTATATCCATGTCAAGTATTGGCTCCGTACGTTTGAAATAGGGTGTTGCTCATAAAGCATGGGAAATCATGTTTTACACTGATTAATGACTGAAGGGGTTAATTTTAAAAATATTTAACGTTAGCGCTGCTGTTGAACAGTGTGCAAAAACGTCCCAGGTTACGTATGTAACCCTAGTTCACAGAGGGAACGAGATGCTGCTTCGGAGAACGCTTTGGGAACGCCCCAGTGTTCCCACACTCTGAAACATGTGTGTAATCCGTCCTAGGGAATCCCGGGTGACATCAAAGGCAGGGATGACGTAGCGACCAGGAAGTATAAAAGCACATGCGGTGGAGACAGCGGCAGCTTCTGAATTGAGAAGTAAGCGCTCGCAGGGATGCAGGAAGTATGGCAACGAGATGCAGCATCTCGTTCCCTCTCGTTACATACGTAACCTGGGACGTTCCCCTTCAGGAATTCACGCTGCGTCTGAGAACACTTTGGGAACGAGTATGCCCACGCCACCATACTGACAAATCCCTGCCCATTGTGGAACAGCACAGCTAGGCTGAGAGAACTGAGGTGCCAGGAGTGGCATCAAGGTCAAGGCTATAGAATCTGACGAAGGTCAGAGGGGTGGACCATCCCACAGCATTGCAAATATTGTGCATCGATACACCTTATGAGAAGGTCTTGCAGGCCGCCATACCTCCAGTGGAATGAGCCCTGAGCCCCAGTGGTGAGGCGAGACCAGAGGACTCGTATGAAGTAGTGATAGCATCCACTATCCACCTGCTGAGGGTCTGCTTGTTCGCAGGAAGACCCTTCTTTTAAGGACAAATAGCTGACAAATAGCTGGTCCAACTTTCTCCACAGGGCAGCTCTGTGGACGTGGACACACACAATTTAACTTTTCCTGGTCAGAGTCACGAAAGGGAGGAGGACAGAATGCCTGTAAAATGACTGGCCGTGGAACAACAGAGGACACCTTTGGGACATACCTAAGGGGTATACGGCCTGGGGTACAGAAATGCTCACGCCATACCAGGCGCAAACTCAAAACATGATGGGGCCACTGACAGGGCCTGCAGGTCACCGACTCTCTTCAAGGAAGAGATGGCTAATAGAAATACAGTCTTAACTGTAAGAAATCTCAAAGAAACCTCTTCCAGGGGTTCAAAGGGAGCTTTCGAAAGGGCCTCTAAAACCACAGCCAAATCCCAAGAAGGCATTACTGGGCGTACCGGAGGCCTCAGCCTCTTGGTAACCCGGAGGAAACGTGTCACTGACGGGTTCCTCCCCAGAGACTGCTCGCCCACATGAGCGTGATGAGCAGCAATAGCAGCCACGCGGACATTTAAAGTGGAGGAGGTTAACCCTGTGTGCAAATCTCTCTTGCAGAAATTCCAGCACTGGCCCAACAGGGCAATTGACTGGGTCTAACTGACGGCTGTCACACCGTGAAGTGAATAAATGCCACTTGGCAGCGTACGATTTCCTCGAAGAGGGAGCTCTGGACCGGAGGATGGTCTCAACAACCTCAGCTGAGAGACCGGATGCTATGAGCTGTGGCCCCTGAGGGGTGAAAGATGGTGCCACCCCTCCTGAGAGAGGAGATTCTGCCGAACAGGAATCTCCCATGGAGAGTCTTCGAGTAGGGCTCCCAGGTCCGCAAACCATGGCCGGCCCAGCCAGTACGGGGCTACTAATATGAGACGAACCTCGTCCCAGTGAACTCTCTCCAGAACTCCCGGGAGCAGAGCAATCGGGGGGAAGGCGGACAGACAAAGCCTCGGCCACATCTGTACCATAGCATCCAGCCACAGTGGAGCTGGATGCATAAGGGAGAACCACAGGGGACATTGTGAGGTCTCTCGAGATGCAAACAAGTCTACCTGGGCTCGACCGAACTTCTTCCAAATCTGCTCCACCACCTCGGTGTGGAACTTCCATTCCCCGAGCCTCAGCCCCTGCCTCGACAGGATGTCTGCTCCCTGATTGAGGTGGCCAGGGATGTACACTGCCCTCACGGAGAGCAGTTTCCCCTGGGACCACAGAAGGATCTGGCGCGCCAGCCTGTAAAGGGGTGTGAGCACAGACCCCCCCGGCGGTTGATGTAAGAGACCACCGATGTGTTGTCTGTGCGAACAAGCACATGATGGCCTCTCAGGTCTGGGAGAAATTGCTTCAATGCTCAAAACACGGCCAGCATCTCCAGGCAGTTGATGTGCCACATGAGATGGGAACCTTCCAGCAGACCCTGGGCAGAGCGGCCCTAGCCCGTGAGGGAGACAGGAGACAGACATGCCTGCATCGTGGTCGAATCCCACACTACGCCCAGATAAGTGGTCATCTGTACTGGAGAAAGCACACTTTTCTTTGCGTACAGGAGACAGACATGCCTGCATCGTGGTCGAATCCCACACTACGCCCAGATAAGTGGTCATCTGTACTGGAGAAAGCACACTTTTCTTTGCGTTTAGTCTTAACCCCAACTCTTTCATGTGAGCGAGAATGACATCTCAATGCCGAACCGCTGTCTGCTCTGATTGAGCTAGTATCAACTGGACCTGATTTAAGACACGACCTGTTTGATCGTGACCATTCTGAACTTGAGTCGCATGACTGAGCGGTTCAACAAACGCAGATCTAAAATCGGACGTAACCCCCCATCCTTCTTCAGAAGGACCTCGATGGCCTCCTTCCTCAAGAGAGTGTATACTTCTTGTTCCATGACCAGAGCCTGCTCGGGGCCCACCAGAGTGGGAAACACCCCATTGAATAGAGGTGGACGCGACCCAAACTGAATCTTGTAGCCTCTTTCTACAGTGTGCAGGACCCAATGAGACACATTTGGCAGAAGCTTCCACGCTGCCAGATGATTTACTAAGGTAACCAGTCTCTCGACTGACCTCTGGTGTATTTAGAGCTGAAGCGGAGGACCGGCAGGAGACGGCCGATCTAGCTGCTCTAGAGACCTCCTTGGATGTAGTTTTTTCCTCCATTTTTGGACTTCCCTGTGAGAGGAGCTGGTACACAACTGGGGCTGATCCCGCCTATCAGCCCCATGAGAGTGGCGAGGGAGAAATCGCTGGAACGCCGCCGCTTGCTTCTTGGCCTCCTGGAACCTGTAGACGACTGTGTTTACAGAGTCCCTAAACAGTCCAGAAGGCACTGGCGGGGCGTCCTGGAGAAAGACCTTGTCCTTATCGTTTAACTGGGACAGTGTCAGCCACAGATGTCTTTCCGTGGCCACCAGAGCTGCCATAGACCACCCAATAGCTCTGGCGGTCTCCTTGGTGGCCCGAAGTGACAGATCTGTGGCTCTACGCAGTTCAGCAATATGTTCATTCTTTATCTCTTCTCCCTCATCCATCTTTTTCAGCAGGTCAGCCTGGTATGCTTGCAACACCGCCATATTGTGCAAGCAACCTACAGCCTGACCCGCTGCCGTGTATGCCTTACCCACCAAAGCCAAGGAAGTCCTAAGTGGCTTGGTGGTTAATGCCGGAGCCTTAAGGGAAGATGCACCGCCAGGAGAAAGATAGCCTGCAAGCGTATCCTCAACCCGGGGATCTTCCCATAACCACGCTCATTCAGCCCTCTCACAATAGCATAATGGGAAACATTGGGACTGAAGAGGCGGGCAGAGTATGCCGTATTCCACGATCTAGACACCTCAGTGTGTAGATTGGGAAAAAAAAGGCAGGCCCCGGTGCGGAGGCGGTGACTTTGAACGTAGGAAGCGTTCATCAAGCTTGCTTTTTGGACGCTCCTGACGCTCTTTCTCTGCTGGCCAATCGATATTTAATTTAGCTACAGCTCTAGTCACCACCTCCAACAGCTCCTCAAACAAGATAGGCTGTGGTGGCAAGTCCACAGACTCGTCTCGTTCGGCGCTCGCGTCACTTCTCTCCTCAGAGGAAGATAACATGAGCGCCGAGCCCTCTCCCGGGGGGGAAGAAACCGTTTCAGAACGTGTTTCCGTCCCTTGAGAGTGAGCGCTAGATCTGCCAGATCCATCTGCGAACCCCACGATTTAAGGCGCTGCTCTGCCTCTGCAGAGGTGGGAACCAAACCGCGGGGAACGCTAGCGAGAGCACCCTCTTCAAAGAGTGCTCTCCGGGAGCGTCTGCATCTAGAGACGAACACAATGCGAACAGTCAGCTCCCTCGAGAGCTGACGAGCGCGCTCCGCTCCCAAACAAGTAACGCACAAACTGTGTGTATCCCTACCCGTAATGAAACGAGGGCAGGGAGGAACACACAGCCTGAAACGCTGCTTGTCAGATTCCACATTATTGCCAGATTTTGCCATTGTATTGCTTAGTACTATGAAACAGGATTTACAACAATAAATATGACGTGACACACATAGAGCGCTTACTGAACAACAGAAGCTGCCGCTGTCTCCACCGCACGTGCTTTTATACTTCCTGATCGCTACGTCATCCCCACCGGTGACGTCACCCGGGATTCCTTAGGACGGATTACACACATGTTTCAGAGCGTGGGAACAGGGGCGTTCCCAAATTAGTTCCTGAAGGGGAACAGTGTTTTACACATCTGTGAGGACCTGACGTGGCGATCTGCCAGGACGTAAGGCGGTAAAGTTAGTTTGACGTTTGACATTCATTAGACATTCGGTTTCATACCAATTAAACTCTTTGCGCCTGTTACATTTTGAGGCCAAACTAACTCAGATAGACATAAATATATGCCCTTTACTTTGCACAAAGCTTAATTTCTAGAAGAAAAAAAAATTAACCATATAAATTAAACAATTTAACTACATGACATTATACTATAAAACCAATACTAAAATGTTCAGAAAAACATCCCTGTTATTCCCTGTCTGTTTTTTGAATTACCATTTTATGTGTTTCATAATAATTTTACAACTTTTAATGTATGCAATAATATAAATCCATTAAACGACAACACCATTTGATCTAAAGGTATTATTGTATTTATATACGTTACTGAAACCATATTTTTCATATGTTTTATATACTTTACCCACTTAAATTAATTAAACTCTGACACCATTTGAGATAAAGGTATCGAACCAACTGTAGAAATCTCTAAATATTATTCCCTGTAATGTACAAGGATTGTTTTTTTCAGATTATGCCTTTATTGTTTTTATATACGGTACTAAAACCATATTTTTCATATGTTTTATATACTGTACATGCTTAAATCAATTAAACTCTGACACCGTTTGAGATAAAGGTATCAAACCAACTGTTAAATTCTGAGAATATTATTCCCTATAATGCACATGGCTTGTTTTTCAGATTATTAATCAGATTTTGTTTAGCACAGTGCTGAACCCATTTAAATCCATTAAACTTGAACACCATTTGAGCTATAGATATCAAACCAACTGTAAACCTCACCTCCGCCTCCAGCCGCCTCGGCCCGTAGACCCAGCGGCTCCACCTCGGCTCCTAGCTCCCTCGACTCCACCGTCACCAGTCGATTCACCAGCTCCACCGGGCTCCCTCGTCCCTCCGTGTCCGCCTTGGTCGGGCGTCGACCCACCATCGCCTCAGGACTCTGCTCCTCTGGCTGCACCTCGTCACTCTGCCCCACCGGCTCCGTTGGGCTCCTTCCTCCCGCTAGCTCCACCTTGGTCTTCAGTCGCTCCGACTCCACCGCGGATCTCCGGATCTCCGCCTCTGCCTCCGCCTCGGTCGCCAGAGCCCTCGGCTCCACCCTGGCCCCCCAGATCTTCGACATCCCCCTGGCTCATTGGCTCTCCGTCTCCGCCTCGGTCTCCTTCGCCACCTGCTCCGCCGCCGTTGGTCGGCCCCCTGGAGTCGGCGGCCATT